>NC_052516.1:6435720-6611021 GCF_014356525.2 Nilaparvata lugens | reverse complement strand
ATCAGCCCAGCCACACCACTCTGAAAGTGTGTCTCTCGAAACGATTGGCATTTTTGATGTTGCATCTGCAACAGACAATTTCAATTTGTACTAGTTGGAAATTAATGGATGAATAGAAAAATTCAAGTAGGCTACCCCTTTTTTCAAAATGAAATATTTTCCTATATTTATTCATATTTTCTAAATATTTTGAGAATAGCCCCAATGAAAAAAGATAATGAATAGATGTTATCAATTTTTTGAACTCTTGCATTCAAATTCAATTTTAAAAAATTGATGGACAGTTGTCAGCATGAGGTAAAAGAAATCTGCTCGAAATTTGGAGCTTGAACGACCTGTACCATGGGATATCTTATGCTATTTTTCTCTAGGATTTACACAGTACTAATACAAGAACATTTTTCTAATGAAAATACAAAAAAATCTGTCACTTCATTTTTTTAGAAATTCGTCATAGAAATCCAACAAAATCCATTTTTCTGGAGAATGTCGCTGCAATTTCTTCAGAATTGAGACTCATGTCAGTTGATAGGACTTATGAATCCAAGGTATGAATTTGAAGAAAATAGTTGAGTCATTCTCAAGAAAACCATGGTTTTTCAACTAATTTTTTGATGACTGAATTCGGCGAAAATAGCTGAGAACTTGGAAGTGAACAGCAAATACAAGGCTTTTGGGCCATTCTGTATCTAGCACAAAAAATCACCCATTTCCACTCTATTTGCAGTTGTATTACTCTGTAGAACTCTTTGTTATCCTTGAAATTCAAACATTCACCCATTTCCACTATTATCTCCACATCCATTGCTCTATAGAACCTTTTGATAATTTTACAATTCAAATAACTAGGTAACCATTTCCACTCTACCATTCTAGAATACTCTAGCAGATAGTTTGGGATATTTTTCATTAGTAGAATGCCTTATTGATTTATCGGTTTCCTGCTATATCAGAGCTTGGCATCCCGATGCAAAACGTGGGAGGAATCATTTAGTAATTTAACAAGCAGATTTATAGAACTTATATGACTATAAACTCGAACCAACTCATTCATATTTTCTTCCCTCTCTGTGCCTGTATATAGTTTTGTGCCCTACTTCTCCTAAAACACTGAAGAATCTCTTCCATTATTCCCTGCAAGCAAAGACATATTCACATATATATAGGGAGCGGATTAATAGAACCTCAAGGACTAACTTGGACCTACATCTATATTTTCTCACCTCTCTACCTATGTAGACCATGATTTTGTGCTCTACCTGAAGTAATAATTCTCCAGTAACATCTACATCTGAAAGAACCACTTCTATTTCCTGGGTCAGAATAATTGATTCGCTGAGGATATAATAGGATAAACAATCTAACCGAAGTGTAGACTAATTCGGGTATTTTCGAACTTCTTGTTGTTTGTCTAAAGCAGGATATTCATTTGCTTATGGATATAATAGTGACAAAAATTGGACAAAAGTGTGATTCAAGCAGTATCTCAAATATGCGAGTAGTTATAAACTTTTTGTGGATTTGTGTGTATTTATGGATATATTAGTCAAACAATCTTGTCATGGAGAGTGTTATCCATATGTGCCATGTCTCAAATGTGCGAGTATTTTTGAATTTTTTAATATTCGTGTTTATTGTATTATCAGTGCAAACTTTTTCAGTTATTTGTGGATGATGGATTCATGTGTTTTATGACATAAATAGTTCAAACAGTCTTGTCATGGAGGGTGTTATCCATATGTGCCATATCTCAAATGTGCGAGTATTTTTGAATCTTTCAATATATTTTGTGTTTATTTATGTATTATCAGAGTGCAAACTTTTTCCATTATAATGGATAATGGATTTATGTATTTGTGGATTTGTAAACTTTTTGTGGATTTGTGTGTATTTATGGATATATTAGTCAAACAATCTTGTCATGGAGAGTGTTATCCATATGTGCCATATCTCAAATGTGCGAGTATTTTTGAACTTTTTGTTATATGTATTTTAAAATTTCAAATAATATCAACATATTGTCATCAGAGAGCGAAAACCTAACCTTTCCTTTCACATTAAAACCCTGATTCAACATAACCTTTCAGGTCAAGTTCATATACTAGACAAAGTGAAAACTCACAGATCTGGGGCATTACTGCTATGAATATTGTGTTCCCTGCTACATCCTATTGCACAAAATACAAATTCAGATAGTTGATAGCATGATATAGATGATATACATCAAGGAAAAAATAGCATTTTGAAAAATTTGAGTTAGAAAATTTCGGGTTTAGTGAGAGTGTGTGAGGGATACAAGGCAAATACATAATAGCTTCATGAGAAACAATAGTTTTTTTCAAAAAAAATTGAGGTAAAAAAATCGTGGAATAGTTTGATAGTGTGTTTGGTGGGGGTTTGAAATTCAGGGGAAAATTGGAATGGGGTAGACAGTTGCTGATGAAAGGGTCATGGTGGAGGAGGTCAAAGTTCAGGCTTCATGTCCCTCGTTTTACCGGCGAAGTACCCCAGGCACAAAGTTTACCGGGGTTCTCTGTGCCCTTGGCAAAATTCGGCCCAACTCTCACTCTCAGTAATGAACTCTTTCGAGCAACAAAACTTGCCTCCAGTGTGTCAATAGGAGTTTCCTGCGCACATTCGAGCGTCGCAACTGTACGTTCTGGAGCTTCCTGTCGATATGCTTCGAAATACGTCTTCTTCTTTCTTTCTCCTTTTCTTCTTCCTTCTCTTTTCTTCACTAGCGTCCTGCTTCATTTAATTTCCTTATTTCTCTGTTTTTCTTTCCTGTTTGTTCTTCTTTTCTGTTCTCTTCTTTTTTTCCTCCCCCTCTTAATCCTTCCTCTTCTATTCATTCTTTTCCCCTTTTTCAACTTCCTTTCTGTTCCTTATCGCTGATTGGCCTTCACTTTACTTGCTTTTTCCACTACTTACCATCCTATCTAATAACACTATAGAATAGCCAAAAACCTTTACTGTGGAAATTATGAACTTTTCTCTGATTACTATTAACTTTAGCTTAACTATAATCATAGCCACCTCTAATACAAGGCCCCGGCCTATGATATTGCAACATTGCAGCGTAGGCTTAAAATCCAATACATGATTGGTGGAGAAGATCAGCTGGTATTTTTTTTTACATTTCACCAATCATGCATTAGATTCTAGGCCTACACTGCAACATTGCAATATCATCGACCAGCGCCTTGTATTAGAGGCGACTATGCTACAATCCTTCACTATCGATTGGAATTACTAATGTATTATTTTCATCTATGAATCCTCATTTTTATCCTTCTCGGGTGAGGATAATATTATTATTGAAATCTTTGTTTTTCCCACCCACATAGCCTTCCGTTTTTTAGCCTTTGGAAACATTATTCAGAAACATAATTCTTTCAGAAATAATTATCCAGTAAGGGGTTGATAAGTCTCAAATGTGATAGGAAATCATGTTAAAAAGTTCATTGCCTCCAAAGAAGAATATTTCTTGAATTCATTTCAAGGGGAATGAGTGTATTTTACACAAATTACAGTGATAATTGTTTTGTATTCTTTTTCAAATGATAATTTTGATTTGAGATTTCAATATAGAAAGCTAATTATTGCTCATGATAAAGGAGTGCCTACAAAATGGTTGGAATGAAATGAATAAAAATATTCGAAATTCAACATCAGTTTACTTACAAAAAATTCAAATTTATGTATCCTTCACCTACAGAATTTAATTTTTCGTTCAATAATAGTTCTAATTAATCTAATTGATTGAATTATTGATACAAAGAGTATATCATTTAAATGATAGTGAGAGAGAGAATAAGTTAACCTTGTGTTATTCCTCCCCCAAATTTGGATATTTGAAAATACTCTTTTCTAGGTGGAGTTAAGGCTTCAAAATCTTCTCAATCTCTCAGCCTTGATATTAAGTTTCAATAGTTCATCTTCTGCAAATTATTTTGAGAATTTTATCAATTACTATACGCTGTGTGGCATTACTATAACGGTGGGTGTGGTGGGAGTATCAATGGTAAGATTGGCGTTATAAAGTCAGTGGAAGTTATAGGGTGACATTGTTGCCAGTTTCATATTTATATCACCTTCTTTAGTAGTATTGATAAACGACAACTACATGATTCAAAGATATCCCGGGATAAACCTATCATTGATTGATTCATTCATACAATAAGTTCATCATCAACATCATAGGGAGAGGAAAAATAAGGTATCCAACCTTGTGCTATTTCTCTCCCAAATTGAGATAAAGTTACACATAGTCCGAACCTTGTTATTGTTAACATCACAAAATTTTCAGTCTTCACTTATTCTCACAAAGTCGATTTTCAAATGTAGATGCTTCAAAACCAAACATAGTTTCAAATTATGATTATTCATGTGAATGATGATCAATCATATATTGTCGGTCAAAAAGTATTTTCCACATAATTTATTGATAGATTTTCATCATTGAGATTAAATACTTTTGAAGCTTATTATATCTCTACGAAGTCTTGAAAGAATTTATCAAAGATGTGAAGTTGGAAAAAGATAGAGCTATTCACTTTCTCTAATGAGAGACAAAGGAAGCAAATCAATGATAATTCTGACTTTATAACGTCAATATCACCAAGGACAGATTTTCTCGCTTACGGTTGTAGTTTTTGGATTTTCTGTTTGGAGGTTTCAGCATGACTTGTTTGGGATTGAAATTTACATTTAATGCATGTTTGATAGTGATGCCACACAGCCAATTTAGTAATTGCATTAATGAATTTATAATTGATAGATGATATTGGGGATGATTTTGAATTCTCAGTAGAGCTGTTTTTGTAAAAATGTGGAGAGATTTTGAAGCTCCACACCACCTACAACTCTATTAGAACTTTTGAAAGGTTGAGTACGTTTTCTACGGGGTCTAGCCAAGAAATGAGTTGAAATGTTAAGAACTTTGAGTGAGAACATAAGTGGAAAAAAGCAGAACAGATGTGACACTGTGAATGTTGTGGTACAGTTCGGCGACAGACCTGCAATTGTTCGCAGTATGATGTTTGATCCTGCTACCAGTAATATCATAGAAAGAGGATGATATCTTTTCTCTATGATAATATCATTTACCGATTATCCACTAATGTCTCACATTACTCAACCTCTAGGCTACCAATTGTCATGGTAGTCTGAGAACCAAGTTCTCAATCATTATCTTCGATTATTGATGATAATATATTTATAAATGAATTGGTTGAATATTGTTCATTCCATTCCACTGGTCGCGTACCTTGAGTAATTTTATTGCATATATTCAATTTATCTCCCTCTAAAATTATCACAGTTTCCATTTCCAGTTTTTCAGTTGAATTCTATAGTTTTATCACCTGGAACACTTCCTCTGGTTATCACCTAACATAAAACTTCCCTTACCTTGATTTCTCCTCCTCTTTCTCTTTTTCTCTCTGTTCTTCCCCATCTTTCTTCTGCTTCTATTTCCTGTATTTCTTGGGAGATTTGCAGGTAGCTGCTTAAAGTGCAGTTTTAAACAGATGTTCGAATGTTGTGCAGGCTTGCTCTACATTGGCACACTGACTGTGGCAAGTCGTGCCCGGAATGGGCTCGTTCTGGGAGTTAGGATTCAGTTGTCTTTTGCCAGGGCCGGGTGCACCGGTATATTGTGCCCTCGGTGTGGAGCTGGCAGGACCGGGATGTGGAGTCTGATCTAATGGCCTCACTCCACCCAAAAATGTCCCCGTTCAAGGGCAACTGGCTCCATTCCAGGGTGAATGGTCCCGGAACTGGTGGATGAAACCCCCCACCATTACTCAGTCAGAATTGTCCCACGACTAGGTAAATGTCTCAGCAACTGAGTAGATATCCCAACTTTTCAGGATGAACTTCCCAGCTTCTAGAAGTATGTCTTCCATTGAAGGACAAAGGGCATTGTATCTGGAAGAATTGACCAGCTTCTCTATAAATGTCTACCATTCGAAGTCAAATGGCATTGAATTTGGAAGAATTGCCCAGCATCTGTATGAATGTCCACCATTCAAGTTGAAATGGCAGAGCATCTGGGAGAATTTACCAGCTACTGGATGGTTGTTGTCTACCACTTGAGGTTAATATTGGCACCGCATCTGGAAGAATTTCCCAGCTTCTGGATAAATGTCCTTCACTTCAGGTTGAATGGCACCGCATTTGGAAGAATTATTGCCCAGCTTCGGGGTGAATGTCTGCTATCAAAGTTCAAATGGAAATGCATCTAGGTGTATTGCCAGACCATTTGATTGGTTCACCATTCATGGTCAAATACTTACATGGTCAAATACTACATTCTTCAGCTTGCTATGAAGAATAGCCAAGCTCCCAGATAAATGTCCACCATTCAAGGGGATATAATAATGTCTATCATTCATAGTCAAATGTCATTGCATCCAGGAGAATAGCCCAGCTTCTGGATAAATGGCAATCATTCAAGGGGATGAATACCTTCCATTCATGGTCAAATTGCATAGCATCTGGGAGAATAGGCCAGCTTCTAGATAGATGTTCACTACTTCGGGTTAAATGACACAGAATCTTGGAGAATTTCTCAGCTTCTGGATACATATTCCACATTTAAGGTTAAATGACACTGCATCTGAGTGAATTGCCCAGCATCTTGATAAATTTTGGCTTTTCAAGGTCAAATGGCATTACATCTAGGAGAATTTCCCAGCTCCTGGATGGTTGTCCGCCACTTCAGGTTTATTGGCACCGCATCTGGAAGACTTTCCCAGCTTCTGGATGAATGTCCTTCACTTCAGCTTGAATAGCACCACATTTGGGAGTATAATTTCCCAGCTTCTGGGCAAATGTCCACTATTCATGGATCAAACTCCATAGCCTTGCATCTAGGTGAATCCAGATGCTTCTTTGATCGGTTCTCATTGAATTAATCACGATTAAAATTCAACTGGCTTATGTGCAACCGGGCCTCAATATTACATCAGATTACCAGTAATAACTATCCTCTATAGAAGGCAATGTTAAGGCAGAGAATTGACAACGATGTTCTCTGAACTCCCTCCTCTTTTATTATAGCATGGACCTAACTAATAAGCGACAAGCACTCATTTAAAGCTGAGAAATGAATTATTTTTGAATGGATTATAATGTTTTTGTTACCTTGCAGCCTTACGTGATTGTTGCGCAGTGCGTAGGGGTGGGGGGGCCTACGAGGCACCACCCTACTGCGAAGTATGAGTCCTTCCATCTGAAAAAGAGACAAATTAATCAACTCATTTATAATTCATTCATCCATTCAACTCTCCACTCGTCTATATCTACAGACTAGAAGGGAATCCGTGATTAGAACTAGAGCAAATCTCTTGTAAAATGTCTCTCCTGCTTATGTCCAGGAAACATCAAAAAGTAGAATAATTGAACGAGCTTTGGCAAGTTAATCTATGGATAAATGTCCACCATTCAAGGGGATGAATGTCAGCCATTCATCTTGGACATTGCATCTGGGTGTATTGCCCAGCTTCTGGATGATTGTCCCCCATGTTAATGGCAAATACCCTTGAGCCTGTGTGAATGACCCTCATCACAGGGTAGTTGATCCCCTGACTCAGTAAATGTCTCCCCTCACGGGTACATGACCCCATTTCATGGTAAATGACCTCAATGTGAGACAATTCCAATCATTCTGGCTTTGTCTGTAGCCCCCTGCGCATAGAATATGTCAACTACTAGTGAATGATCTATCTTAAGCTGAAGAAAAGTTGGGGAAATGGAAACCTAAGTCAAACATTTCTGTAGATGTGAGTTTTTTGTGAAGAAATAATCTCTCATTTAAATGGGATTGGTTACTTGGTAACCTCACAGCGTTTCCAGTATCACTATTGAAAAAGATGTTCTCATTACTCGAGGAAATAATGTTTCATCACTATTTAACAAAACACTATGTTTTCTCTTTGAAGGTGATCCCATGAGTGGGAACATTATATCAGTTGGAGTAAGTTCCAGACTTCCTGTGTGATGAATTATACAGTCCCACTCATCATTCTATCATTTTTGTAAGCAGACCATACTGGAGCTGCATATTCTGTAGCTGATAAACCACGTTCTATTGCTGATTTTTTAAGAGTGTGGGGATTGGCTCCCATTTATTTATTATTGCAGCAAACTTTTTCACTGTTTTTACATCACTAAACAGTGCTCCTCATATGTCAATGTTCAATCCAAGATCAATCCCAGGTGAGGGATTTTGTAGCACAATGCTGAAGCTTCTGCTCCCGTCATGTTATATAAAGCTCCCTGTTTTCCAAATGAAAAGCACATGATTGTGTTTTGCTCAAATTGGTTTTCAGGGTGTTACTCTTTTAATACTCCACCAAATCTTTTAGGGCTGAAGATAATTCATTCTCAACCTCACTGAGAGTAGGGCCCTGTACTTCCAGAGCTGTATATCATCAGCATATATGCATGATATTGTTCTGCTTGGCACTGGATGGTCATTCATAGATATATCGAACAAAGTCGGAACATACACACTGCCTTGTGGAAGTCCATTATTCTGTATGTGTCATCTACTTCTCTACCCTTGAAGAAAGACTCTGAATCGGCGATTTTGAAGCAAGCTCCCAATGAGGGAAGTTGATTTGAAATCATGAGTTTAGTCATGCACTTTGTTCAATAAGACTCAGTGATTTACAGTATTGAAAGAAGCAGCTAAATCTACAAAAACACTCTCCACTCTCATACTCATCTTAAATGTGTCGTAGTGTCTCTCCGTTCTCTCTACTCCTATACCCATCTTGAATGTTTCAAATTAGCACCTGCCCAAAGCATTATTTGCCTGCCCTGAAGCCGAAACCATTAGATTTAGAATCATGCATTTTAAAACTTTAAAAGTTTGGCATGACAGGGATGGTGGCCGATAAGATCTTACCAAAGAATGTCTTGAATCTTTGAAATGGAAAGGAACTCTTTGGATCACCAAGATCTATACCAGGTTCAGGCAAGGAACAGATATTCACTTTTCTCCATGATTCTGATATTTTTAATTTATTTACAAATCTCTTCATCATAGCAACCAGATATGCAGGAGTCATCTATCCAAAATGTTGGAACTTGTTCATCTCTTATTCCGTTGATACCAAAAGCTCTGTTTGATTGATTGATTGATTGATTGAGTACTTTATTTATGTAGATTACAATATATACTGGCTTATACACTTATATACAATAGCTTACAATACAGCAAAGTTATAGATGAATTTACATAATATAGACTAAGAAAATAACTATTGAACTGTATATGATATGAAAAAGCAAATGCTTTGATTTGAGAGACAATGCTGTAGCGGTGAGATGATTTGAAATGGGGCACTGTGATTGGCCGAAAATTGATCACAAGTCATTGCCCATTCAAGGCTAAACAACACACAGTGGATGAAGAGCCTCAGATCCGCAAGATTTTGATTTATCCATTGTATGAGCATTACATGAAAGGTATTGTTAAATTAGGTTTTGAAAAAGGAAAGAGTGGTTAGGAGGTTGGATTTCTGCTTTCGAATCAGGCTACTTATTGATATTAATTGGGATAATTTGATATATCTAGATGATGAACATATTAGTTGAATTACTTGCATATTTGAGATATCGCATATATGCAAAATGACACCTAGATGGTCCCCTCAAGACTGTTCCAACTGGTGACATTCACTTCATCACTATCACAAATGATCAAAAACCACAAGTGATTGGCAACTTCAGTTCATCCACTTCCAAGTCTAATTCCTGTTTGTTTTGGAATGTTCAGTGTATACAGTATAGTAAGTATAATTAAATTCTGAAAGTAACAAGTACTATTAGGCTATATTTCTATTGGGGAGTTGGAGGCTGGTATCACTATGATCATGCTTGCCTTCACAATGGGAGTCGAGTCGGAATCAACAAGATGAACTCCACCAAGCCACTCTACAGCTGGACAAGATGGACTCCACCAAGCCACTCTACAGATGGACAAGATGGACTCCACCAAGCCACTCTACAGCTGGACAAGATGAACTCGACAAAGCCATCATACTTACAGCTGAACAAGATGAACTCCACCAAGCCACCCTTCAGCTGGACAAAATGAACCCTACCAAGCCACACCCTATAGCTGGACAACATGAACTCCACCAAGGCATCCTACAGCTGGACAATATGAAATCCACCAAACCATTCTGTAGAGTACAGCTGGACAAGATCAACTCCACCAAGCCACCCTACAGCTGGACAAGATGAACCCCACGAAGTCTACCTACAGCTGGACAAGATGGACTCCACCAAGCCACCCTGCAGCTAGACAAGATGAACCCCACCAAGGCATCCTACAGCTGGACAAGATGAACCCCACCAAGTCTTCTACCTACAGCTGGACAAGATGGACTCCACCAAGCCACTCCACTGCTGGAAAGGATGAACTGCACCAAGCCACCCCACAGCTGGACAAGATGAACTCCACCAAGCCACCCTACAGCTGGACAAGATGAACTCCACCAAGCCACCCCACTGCTGGAAAAGATGAACTCCACCTAGCCACTCTACAGCTGGAAAAGATGGACTCTACAAAGCTACCTCACAGCTGGACAAGATGGACTCCACTAAGCCACCCCACTGCTGGAAGAGATGAACTCCACTAAGCCACCTCACTGCTGGACTCCACCAAGCGACCCTTTAGCTGGACAAGATGGACTCCACCAAGTCACCCTACAGCATTGTTACTTTCCACAGCATAATTACTTAGTACCATATAGATTTCCTTATAGTGAGGGAATATTGTGATGAACAAGAAACTATGGAGAATCATTCATAAGTGAGACATTACGACAAATCATGCTGCATACATCGTTGTAGACACAATATTGTAGACGTTGTAGACGCTTGAGATTCAAAGATACAAATAGTTATAGAATAATTATTATCATCAAATTGAAGATAAATAGTCAGGTGGAGTGGGTAGCACTTTTTCAGGTCCTTATTTATCCTATCCTCAGAACCTTAAAGGTTCTTATTTGGCTCTTAATTGGTTCTAATTTTATACTTCCCTCTTGACTCTTGGAACTGGATCTCAACTCTATGAGGTGGCTCGGTAGAGTCCATCTTGTTGATTCCAGCTGCTTGACTTGACACTTGTTTCTTGATTCGTTCCCTAAAGCTGCGTTCACATCAAAGTTGTTAACAAAATGTTATTAACTTATTTCTTATAGATTCTATTAGATTGAACATAACCCATCATACACATGATGAACATATGTGTTTGTCAAGTTCTGTTCAATCTAATAGAATCTATAAGGATTAAGTTATTGACATTCTGTTAATAACTTTGGTGTAAAACGCAGCTTATGAGATGTTGGTCTCATACTATCAACCAGGGGCAGAAAACATCTATCTTCAAAAGGTAAAGACCAGAATGTTGCTAACCTCGTCAGACCCTTCATACGAAAACGGCTCCTTTCTCTTATTTTCCAATCTCTTGGTCGGGGGAACTGGTTCAATATTGATATCTCAAGCAATTTCCGAGGAGACGTATGCAAGCATAGAGAGGTAGAGTGACTGTATTTACTATGACAGTATCGCCAAGTGCCGATGAATGACAGTCCACATAATGTTCTTGTTCATTCATCTATATATGCAAAAAGACTGTTATGAAATATCCGTCCTTCTTGTCTTTCCAAAAGTATATCTAAAAACATGATTGAAATGGTCTCAATACACATTTATCAAGAAACTTCGTGCAGTTAATGAGTAGGTCTGGTCTGGTGGTGTTTGAAATGGGGTGATCAACTATGAAAATCATGTATCAGGATGCCAAGCCTGGGGAAAGCATTTCATCATAGAATAAAGATGTTGCATGATTATTTTCCTGGATATAATTTACCTAGATCATTTGACTCTGATCTCACTCCTTTATACATTTCAAGGGTCAGCAGAAAAAACTGATGGGAGACAAACTGGGTGTACAACTCGGGGTAACTTTGAGGGTTTTACAAATATGGAGGACCGAGGAAAAATAGGCTACATAAAAGCGGATTGACTCACTTGATGCGGTTGTAACGAAGCAGTTTCAACGACGACTGGGGTCTCAGCCAGCTCTGCGGGGAGATAGCACCTTTCTTATCCTTCTCGGAGAGATAGACAGTCAGGTTGTGAGGGAGAGGGGGAAGGAACTAAAAGCGATAAGACGCACTGTACTGATTCCGTTCTAACCACTGAATGAGTGGAAACCTTTAAAATTGAAACTGATAGTTTGAAACTAGATAACTTCTAAGTGGACTGGGATGAAACGCTAAATACTATTTCTATTGATTCGACAAATCCACTTCATTTCCCAATATCATGAACTAGCTTCAAATAATGTAGTCATAAAACTTTCCCCAATAATTGAAACTCCAATATAAATCATGAACTAGCTTGGAATGATGTAGTCATAGAATTTTCTCAAAAAATTATAACTTCAATCCACACTTCAAGTGAGGAAAACGATGAGAGTCACAAATTAATATTGATAAACGATCAGTCATCAGAAATAAATATTAGTCCAATCAAAAATTCATTGTTCAATGTTCTGTTCTAATCATGAATCGATAAATTTCATTGCTCAATATCATAAACCAGCTCGGAATTAAGAGCTGGAACTCTTGAGCTGTATTAGAGCTGTATTCATGGAACTCTTCCCAATAATTATAACTCCAATAGCCTACTCACCATAAGTGAGAAAAACGATGTCAGAAATTAATATGGATGAACGATCAGTCATCAGAAATATTATCAGTCCAATCAATATTATTTGAATGTTTTAATCATTAATCGAATAGTCTTTGTTTTTCCAAAATCCTGATTAAACTATTCTTTTGCTGCCGATTTCATCCATGCAAACCGAAATCCATTCTGATAGATTGATTCTTCATCAAAATCTTCAATATTCACGTGGCTATCCTTCTAATGGCGAATACAATATCTCTAAAATTATTTAGTTAATTACATAAACTTAAACTTGAGATCATTTTCCATCAGGATCTTCAGTTTTTCCAGTAGAATTTACCGTGTGACAAATACAGCAAACTCCACAAATTAGTGCTTTTGAATAAACTTGAGAATTTTCAGTGAACCACTAGGATGATCGTTCCACAATTAAATTACACTATTATTTTATAGTCTCTGCACATGTATTTGTAAGTTGAGTCCTCAACAAGTTCTTATAAATGTTGAAAATATCCAGAGAATAATTATTGCTTCTCCAATTCAGGAACGTTTTTATGAATAGAGTTGATTTCGAATTTCAGCATTGTCCATGGCAGGAATACATGGTATTTGTACTTTTGGAGTAGATGGCAGGAAGAGGCTGAACTTATCAGGGGAATTTCTTCCAGGTTTTACTTAGTGTCATTGATGAGAACTTGACTTATAGATGAATAAATAAGCTGAGGCTTCAGCTGAGAGCTGAAATTCGAAATCAACTCTATTCATAAAAACGTTCCTGAATTGGAGAAGCAATAATTATTCTCTGGATATTTTCAACATTTATAAGAACTTGTTGAGAACTCAACTTATACATACATGAGCAGAGACTTATAACTGGAAGCTGAAACTCTGAATTCATTTTTTTTCTAAATAAAAAACGATCCTGTATTGGAGAAGCAATAATTATTTTCTGGATTTTTACGATATTCATGATTCTATTTATAAGAACGTGTTAAGAACTCGACTTCGAAATAAATGAGCTGAGGCTTCTAACTGGAAGCTAAAACTCCAAATTTATTTTATTATAATAAAAAACTTTCCGGTATTGGAGAAGCAATAATTTATTTCTGGATGTTTTCAATATTCATAAGTCCACTTTAGAGGAGTGGCACTATTTAAGTCCCTGATAATCCAATATAATATTATTTACTTCAATTTATTTATTATTTTATTTATTCATTCATTATTTTATTCAATTATTTATCTCTTCATTTATTCATTTATTATTTTATTCAATTATTTATTTAGTATTTTATTCATTTATTTATTATTATTATTAATATTATCCACTTCATTAAATTCATGGAATTTGGTTGAACTGTAACTGCAAGCTGATAGCTGAGGCTCAAAATTAATTATATCCATATAAAAGAATGAAAGATAGAAAAAAAAATAAAAAATTGGAAAAAAGTTCCTGTATTAGAGAAGCAAATTTTTCCTGGGGAGTAGGCTACTACCTGTTTGCCAGTGGTTGAAGAGTTTGGAATCCACTATAAGCTGCAGGTCTATTAATCTTTTTTTCGCTTTTCAAATTATCAACTTACAAGTTATAGATGGGCTTCGCACTCAGCAGAAAATAGATATCTTCCTCTGTTACAAGCAATTGACTTTATATAGCAACTTTCATCATTTTATTTGTGAGCAAATAACCCAGAATCTAGAAAAATGTTGAGTTGAGTTTGTTTGAGCCTCTTTGATTTCAATTTCTTTAAGCCTCTTTGATAGAAAAATAAATATAAATTTCCTAGAGTCCAGTTCCTTTCAGCTGTGAGAATTTTAAGTTCAGTTTGTTTGAGTCTCTTTTGATTTCAATTTCTTCAAGGCTGAACTCACACTTACGCGACTCAGGTCGAGAAGAGACTCGACTCTAGTCGAGAGCATGTGTTTCCAAACGGTGACACTCAGACCAGTCGATTCTAGTCTCCGCGATGTCACTACTTGAAAACACATGCTCTCCACTAGTCGAGTCTCTTCTTGACCTGAGTCGCGTAAGTGTGAGTTGAGCCTATGCCTCTTTGATGAAAAAAAACAAATAAATTAAATCAATCAAAAAATAAATTTCAAACAAATTTCTTTGAGTCCAGTTCCTTTCAGCCTTCTTGAGTCCAAAACAATAGTCTATCTGAGGGAGCAGACTGGCTGTAATCAATAATACTTATACAAGGGTGGGTTGATGAGTAAT
The DNA here is from genome assembly GCF_014356525.2 of Nilaparvata lugens. Lineage (NCBI taxonomy): Eukaryota > Metazoa > Arthropoda > Insecta > Hemiptera > Delphacidae > Nilaparvata > Nilaparvata lugens. Next base: position 6,596,080 of record NC_052516.1, on the reverse strand, counting down.
GCTCATAATGCTTGTAGATCACAAACTAAATAACCTTCAAAAGCACGCCTGGGGTGGCATATAAAAGTACCATTCAAGAACCTAAAGTTCTACTCTCTTAGGCTCAACTCACACTTATGCGACTCCAGTCGACAGCACGTGTTCCCAAATGGTGACACTCAGACCAGTCCATTCTAGTCTCTGCGACGTCACCATTCGAAAACACATGCTCTCCACTAGAGTCAAGTCCCTTCTCGACCTGAGTCGCGTAAGTGTTAGTTGAACCTAAGTATGTTATGTTAATTTCAACACTGATCTCGGACAGGTTATTGTGTAATGCATGTTCAGAGTTCAGAGCCTCCTGAAACCCATATTTCGCTTAAGATTTGATTTGGATTACCATTTATGTTGCAAATCACCATCCTGAACAATGTGATAAATTTTGAAGTTGGTTCCTGGTAACTTATCTGCTAGTACTATTCAAAGCAAGAACTTTAACTTACCTCTCAGAATTAAATTCCGATTACTCATAATGTCAATAAAATTTCATCATATTCTCTAGTAGTAGAATTTCCCAATCCACATTTTTATATAACTTGATATTTTCAATCGCCAGATTTTCGTCCATTTCTGAAACAGAGAAATTCGTTCATGCATCTATCCAATAATCATGTGCTCATCAAATGGACAATTAAATAATTTAATTTGTCTAATTTTTTAAAATTTAAACCATTAATTTCGCCGTGGCGCTGCCGGTCTAGAATAGCAGGCCTTGCGTCCCAACAACCCAAGGTGCTAGAGTGGTACAACCCCACCGAAAATCCGGGTTCCTTTATATCCCTGATCCTTTATAATATCCCACATCCTTATTGTCTCACCTATCCTTAGGCTAGCTACACACACATCGAGTTTTGTTCATACGATTTTTTGCCATCCTTATAAATTCTATTAGATTAAGCAGATGATGTTTGTCAAGTTCTGTTTAATCTGATAGAATTCATAAGAACAGCAAAAGATCATAGGAACAAAGTCGATGTGTTGTGTGTAGCTAGTCTCTTAAGCTTTACACACACACACACACATCGATTTTTGTTTTTGTACGATTTTTTGCCTCCCTTATAAATTCTATCAGATTAAATGGAACTTGACAAGCATCATCTGTTAAATTTTATAGAATTTATAAGGACAGCAAAAAATCGTACAAAAAAAAATCGATGTGTGTGTGTGGAGCTTGAGACTAGCGACTAGCTACACACATAGATTTTTCTTTGTACAATTTTTCGCCTCCCTTATAAATTCTATCAAATTAAACAGAACTTGACAAGCATCATCTGTCAAATCTTATAGAATTTATAAAGACGGTAAAAAATCGTACAAACAAAAATCGATGTGTGTGTGTGCGGAGCTTAAGACTAGCTACACACATAGATTTTTCTTTGTACAATTTTCCGCCCCTCTTATAAATTCTATCAAATTAAACAGAACTTGACAAGCATCATCTGTCAAATCTTATAGAATTTATAAAGACGGAAAAAATCATACAAACAAAAACCGATATGTGTGTGTGTGGGTGTGTGTGTGTGTGTGTGTGTTGGAACAAGGTATAATACGGGGAGACAATCAAGTATACACAGCACATTAAGGGGAGGTGTGTACACTAAGGGGAGACCCCGTAGTGTAACTGCTCAATTTTAGTAAAAATCACTTCTACATGCTTAAAACCATGTAAAAACGTAATAAAAAAAAATCTCCCCATTTTGTTAGTACTCCACCTAATTGGGATACACTCCAGTTTCCAAAATTGCCACCACGTTGTGCTACGATCGCTAATACACACTTACACAAAACTCATTTACGGATTGAGCATACAATGCGGGGTACTTGCATATCCCTGCATATCTCCATTGTCTCCTTCACTGTTCGAAGTAACTGGTTTGCTATGGGGCTTGCCGTGAATTTATGAATCAGCAACTCATCTTCTTTTTCGTTCAGACTCATTGAGTCACAGCTTAGCGAATTCATAGTTTATTTTTCTGTTCATTCACTTGAGACATGAGAAGGGAGCGAGGAAACATGCTGCCAGAATGTATTGTGGTACTGATTTTTTAGTTATTTGGTACAAATAGTCTGAAAATGATTCTTCACAAAAAAATACCCTCTGCTAACCTTACAGTGTTAAAAATACCTGTTTTTTCTCCATATAACTCAAAAACCTTTCATAGTGAAAAATCCAGAACTGTTTCCAAGAGAATAAAATCCTCTACAATTCAACGCCAAATTAGGTTCATCACAATCAATGGTGACTTGGTAACACAATTTCCCGAGAATTTTCCGCATTGAATTTGGGTTATTGCTAGAATGATGCGAATGGGAGGCTTGTTAAGATTCAAGAATAGCACGTCAGTAAGTTTATATTCTTGAACAGGCTTCACTGAGAATTCACTTACTGTTTTAGAGAAGCGGATGCCTCAAACTTTGCGCAACCTAACATTGTATCTCAAGATAAGGATAGCCTATGATAAAATGAAATTTGTCTCTTAGTTTCTCTCCATATTGACATTTTCTTCTGTGTCTGTCAATCCTTGCAAAAACTCTCTTGTAAACCTTGGATTGAATATTTTACTTGTGTACGGCATGCTCACTTTTTGTGAAAAGACGTTGTTCCAGAGAAAAGATTTAGTAATCATACCCTGCTCAAAAAAAAAAAAAAATAGTAGTCACAACACCTTTTCCAATTTTTTTTGAGAAAGTAAAAAGTTAATTTGAGAAAGTATCAATTGTATTTGAGAATAGTCACTTGTAATTGAGAGAATGTCAGATGTAGCCTAAATGAGAATAGTCAATTGTATTTAGAAGTCATCACACATGTAATTGAGAGTAGTGAATTGTATTTGAGAAATCGTCAAATGTAAATGAGAAGATATCATATCATGAGCAGACATTTGAAAATGAGAAAATTTTCCAATTGACATGTGACTCTTCTGTAGCCTACAGTACAGGTTTGATTTGAGCAGGAAAGGATACTGTACTACGTACACAGTATTCCATAGGCTTTGTATGTGTGAAATTATTATTTTCAATTGTGAAATATTATTTCCCCTGTACTGTTCACGAATGATTAATGAAATCATTTCTATGTATGTATTGGCAACACGACTTTTGTCTCCAAACATTTGAACTTGATGAAGATCAAATTCTCTATGTTCACGGCGCAATTGAACTTTATCATCAATCAATTGAATCTCTTGATCAAGCAATTCGGTAACTCTCCAATGGATTTGGGGCTCAAAAATATTTTTTTATTTAAAAACTAAACGTTTCATTTGAATATAAAATATATTATCATATTATTTTTTATGAGTACAGTTATGGAAAATAAAAGTATTGGTTTTTTAAAATCATTCCCCAATTACAACTGACAACTTTTCGATTTCAAATCGTATGTTCTCAAATTAGGAGTTGATAGTGAGCTGTTGAACGGAGCGGTCGCAGAATTGTTTTGCTCTCTTATCTCAAGTTTCCGGACGGGTCGTGCTTAATCGGTTCATTTAGTGCATGTTTAACCTAAAAAGTTCTTTCGTAATAAATTGAATTATCAATTTGTTTTTTATTTGTGAAATTGTTCTCAAGTGAATCGAAATATTCGAAGCTGAATGAATAAGAACAGTATCTAACAATACTTTTCACCGGACGATAGTGCTAAGAAGAGTCCTCGTGCTAAAAGTTCGCCTGAGCTCGAAGAGATGGAACAGAAAAAGCGTGCTCCAGACCAAGTGTTGAAGCTTCCGGTAATGTGAACTCAGACTTTATTGAATCACTATTTGACCGTTTTGAAAAGCGGTTTAGTAAGGCTATGGATGAAAAACTCGCGCTGCTAGCTACAAAGGTGGATTTAAATGGTCTAATTGAAAAAGTGAATAAACTCTCTGTCGAGAATTAACAGTTAAGAAATCAAATTGTTGCTCAAAAAATTCAGAATAATCTCATAATCAGGAAGATGGAAAATTTTGAAAATAGATCGAGAAGGAACAATATAATTTTTCGCGGGCTGAAATATGAATGTGCAACAGTGGATTACGTGAGAACTGTCAAAGACTTTTGTGTGAGTCATTTGGGGGCACGAGCAGGTACCTGGGTTAATCGAGCACATGCATTGGGCAAGAAAATAGATAACGGGCCAATCATTGCGCATTTTCCGGACGATCAGGACATCCATTTCATCACGAGAAACAGTAGGAAGCTGAAGGGTACACAGTTTGAGATTCCTAAAGACTTTGCTTTCGACACAAGAAAACGACGATCAAAGCTTTTCCGGGTGCTTGGCGAGTTGAAGAAACAAGTTCCGGGAGTGAGAGGAGAGTATCGGTTGAAGTGGATCGTTTAATCGTGAATAGTCGGGTTTTCACGCTGGATGAGGAGAATGGACTGGTCTCGGAGGGAGAGGATGGGCTGCAGAAGATCGGGAGCATGTTCGATGAGAGTGTGATGCGGGCCGTGAGCGGGCATGTGTGATGAGAGGAGTGAGGCGGCGAGGACGAAGACCGCAACCGCTGAGATAACGCCGTCAGTCCGTGTGAGAAGGGACAGTTGAGTATAGTAGCGTACAATGTGGCTGGATTAAGTGGTAAGATTGTTCAAGTATATAATTTTATTTGTAATTATGATGTTTTTGTACTATTGGAGACGTTTGTTGAAAGAGGAAAGCAATTGTATTTGAAAACTGTTTTCCAGATTACAATTTATACTGGGAATTCGCAGTTGGAGAATCAAACTGAGGTAGAGCAAAGGGAGGAAAGTTAATAGAAATTAGTAAAAGAATAGGGAGTTTTTGTAAGGTAATCGATGCGCTTGAGAGGAAAGTTATTCACATGAATGCAGGACAACGGGATGAATATTATATAGTTCCAATTTACCTGAGTGGTGGAGGAGACATGGAATGGGAGAGAGAATTCAATACATTATGGGAGTTTATGATAGTGCAAGAGCATAATATGATTTTAATTGGAGATTTTAACGGTAGAATAGGAAATGGACAGGACATGTCGGAATTAACAAATGTAATAGAATTGGGAAATGCACTGAGTAATAAGCAAGAGTCAAAGGATGAGGTGATTAATATGAAAGGTAAGAAAATATTGGAGTTCTGTGAGGTTTTTAATTTCATCATTATGAATAGAAGGATAAGTGGAGATAGGTGGGGAGACTTTACTTTCATAGGCAGAGGGGCTTCCGTTGCATGGCTGTCGAATTAGCGCAAATAGTTGGAAAATTTTCTATTGTGCCAGAATTTTTATCTGATCATTTCCCAATTGAAGCTACGCTAATCACGGTTGATACTCTAGAAAGAGAGAGCACAATTTTACCACTCTTACCGAAGTTGAAATGGAAGGAAGCGAGGAAGAATGAATATATATCTAAACTCACCAATGCTTGTAGAGAAATAAATGGTCTTCCCGAGAGTAGTGAAGAGACTTATGAAGTATTAAATAATCTTGTATATAGAGCTGCAAATTATGTGCCCCAACTGATAGAAAGAGAGAAGGATGGAGAGAAAAGTGGTTCGACAAAGAGTGTGCGGTTATGAGAAAGCGAGTGTTCAGCCTATTGAATGTGTTTAGAAAATCAAATTCGGAGCAGGTGAGAGAAAATTATATGAAGGTAGTAAAGGAATACAAACTGCTATGTAAGAGTAAAAGGCAAGCGTATTACAGCGATATAAAAGAACAATTCAGAAGAGTCAAGGATTCCAGTGATTTGTGGGCTCTGATAAAGAAATTCAAGTGTAGAGAGTTCAAGATTTCGGGAACTGTGAGTGCTGAGGATTGGGTTGAACACTTCAGACGAGTGTTTGGATCAGTTTGCGGGGTAGTCACATATTATGCGGCGAGGAATGTTGAAGATCAAACTCTTGACAAAGACATAGATATGAATGAATTGGAAAGTGCCTTCAAGACAATGCGCAACAATAAGGCTCCAGGTGATAACAGAGTTCCTGCTGAGTTTTACAAGAATGCGTCAAAAAATTACAAAGAGATTATTTTGACTTTTTCCAATGCCATCGTCAGAGGTGGACAGATACCAACAGGGTTTCCACGTTCAATTATATTTCCATTGCATAAAAAAGGTGATACTAATGAAGTGATAATTATAGAGCCATATCTTTTATAAATGCTGTCGCTAAAGTATTTTCATTTATTTTACTGAGAAGGTTGCAGTTGTGGGAGGAAAGAGAAAAGATTATTAAAGAGAATCAGTGTGGCTTTCGGAGAGGTTATTCGGCTACTGATAATATTTTTGTTCTATTCAATATAGTAATGAAAACGTTGAATAGATCTACAAAGAAGTTGTACTGTTTCTTTTTGGGCTACGATAGTGTGGACAGAGAGGCTTTATTTTTTAAACTGAGTGAATTGGGAGTGTCGACTAAATTTATTGCGATGTTGAGGAGTCTATATAGAAATACGAAGTCTCCTGTATGGCATGGCGTGGAGGGTAACTTAACAGAATACTTTGAAACCAGAAATGGATAAAAAAGGGATGCGTATTCTCCCCGTTGCTATTCACACTATTTTTGAATGATTTGAGTGATGTTATTGGTGGAGGTATATTATGTTGGGCAGAGGCTGATAAATTCGCTGTTATATTCTGATGACGTGGTATTGTTGTCTGAGAATCCTCGACATCTGCAGTCAATGATAAATAAGTTAAAGGGATATTGCATAAGGTGGAATCTCACAGTGAACATGGCTAAATCCAAGATTGTAGTTTTCAGAAGAGGAGGACGATTGGGAGAAAGAGAGAAGTGGTACTATGGAAATGAAGTTATTGAAACAGTGAATGAGTACAGATACCTGCGAGTTGTTTTTTCATCAAGACTTGCCCTAACCGCACATTTTAAATGTAAGATAACAGCTGCCAGATTTGGGATTGATAGTGTATGGCGAAGACTCATTTTGAATGATGAAGCACCTCTGTCAATGAAATGAGGAATTTTTGATTCGATAAGTAAAGCAGTTGTAACATATGCAGCACAGGTATTGGGATATGCGGAGAGAGAAGAACTAGAAAAATTTCTGAGGTTGTTTGTCAAGAAAATATTTGGACTACCGTGTAATACGCCAATTATATAGTATACTTAGTGACAGGAAAGGAAATTTTGTGGCTGTATACTTTGAGCGTTCATATAAAATATGTATTGAATTCTTTTGAGATACCTGGCGACCGATATCGAACATTGATCGCAAGGCATTGTTTAAGATAAAAGTGTGGTTGGTATTCTGAATGGAGACGGATATTAAGTGAGTTTGATATTGAATTGCCGATAACAGCGGACAACTGGCAAGCAGCAAATTTCAGGAGGGGGTGGGAAGCAACGTGTGAGAGGGTAATGGAGAAGATAAAAGCTAAAGTTAAAAGTAAGTGGCTAGAGAGAAGAGAGCGGTCACAGTTTCACAGAATCTACGCAGATGTAAAAATTGACGATGGAACGAGAAATTACATGAATGATGAGTCCAAACGGAATGTTACCTCGATGATTTTCAAGGGCCTCCTCTGGGCTATTATCGCTCAATCACACACCGCAAAGAGATGAGGGGATAGGTATCTGTTCTATGTGCAATAGCCGAAAAACGGAAGATGCTTATCATTTCATCGGTAAATGTTCAATTTTGGGTGAAATAAGAAAGAAATATCTGAGAGGGGCGATGCTAGAGAGAGAGACAGTAATTGAGTATCTGAATGGAAAATTTTGGACGAGTCTAGTAGGATATTGAGGGAGGCAGTGGAATACAGGCGAGAATTGATAAAGGAATTCAATTTTTAGGAGTTTATAATCGATAAGAGTCATTTCCTCTTTATTGTTATTGATATCTTGTTATGCATATTGTGAAATGTACATTTTAATGTTGAAGTGGAAAAGTCTTTTTAGGATTATTATTAGAGTTATTAGCTATAAAAGTAGTATTTTATCATAAACATGAGAAGCCGCAAGACTTTATGTATTATTAAGTAGTGCTTTGATCTATGCAGATGACTTAATTGATTGATTATTCTAAGATTTTTAAGAGGTTTTGTTTTACTTATTTATTCTTTCTCTCTTTTGTTTCTGTATATTATTTCTCTTTTTTTAGATTACTGATGAATTAATTGAAAGTTGACTGTATTTTAATTCAATTTTATTTTTGTAGAGTACAAAGTAAGAGGTGACTCTATTTAAATTTCAAAGTTTTGGTTTTTTGTTCGTGAAGTTAATAATTATGTTGTTTGTATATTTTATAAGTCCAGCCACATTGACGCATTCAAGGTCCCTTAAGAGGGTGAATTTAAGAGTGTGAATTGCTTTTTAAAAGTTGAGTTACAATGTTTAGTTATGATAATTACGAGAAATTAGTTAGGTATGAGAAGAAGGAGGAATTGGATAGGAATGATAGGGAGAAATAATTATTGAGTGAATTATGTAATCACAAGAACAATAATAATTATTCAATATTGGTATAATGTATAATAAAGAAATCTATCTACTCGGCTGACGGCCTCGGCTAAGCCTAAAGAACTTTTATTTATGATGAAAAGAATGCTTGTTCAATTTATTTGTAAAATTTAGTTGAGTTTGAATTGAATTGGAGGTATTATTTTCATTTTCTGTAATGTTGAAAGAAGTGCAAATAAAGTTCTGTTCTATTCTATTCAATTATTGTTCTCAAGTTAAAATGATACTTTCTCAGATAAAATTCACTATTCTCAACTACAAGTGATGACTTCTCAAATGCAATTGACTATTCTCATTTACATCTGACGTTTTCTCAAATACTAATGACTATTCTCAATTAATACTTTCTCAAATACAGTTGGAAAAGGTGTACTTCTCAGATAGGGAGGGTTGATAGGATAGGGTATCTTGGATAAGATAAAGAATGAGGAATCAGAGTTGTGTGAGTAGTGAGTCCTTCCAGTTCATATTATTAAATAATCTAATTTGGGTAGCTGAAAGTTTCTCAACAATGCAACATAAAATGGAGTACGGTACTCTATCACTATCAGGAAGCTCATGGTATAGCAGTTCCGGAATCTCTATTTTTTTAAATAAGCACAAATAGCGAAAACGCAATGGGAACCAGGGGTTCCCAAAAAAATGTTTCTATGTACTCCCTCACCTACAAGCAATAATGTCGAGGACCACATCGGAATTTACAGTTGGGAGGCACTGTGAAACGTGTACTTTCTCGAATCCCAGTACTAATTAGCCTTTATCCATACTTGGAATGTTCATTTGAATGTTAAATGATCAGTAGTAGAATTGGTAGGAAAACTGTAAGTGGAATATTGTATTATATATTAAATACCTGTCAGGCAGTTTAGGTTTATTACTTGGCATTTCAAAACCTTGATTCAATCCAGGCCAGAATAGAGTCTGTTTCTCAATTAAAGGATTGGTTCCAAGGAGAGATTGGATATGATAGACTATCATATAGAATTCTATGATATTAGATAAGTTGATAGAATTCTATGAGATTTGGCAGAAATATTCCTTTTTCAACTGCGCGTCGATGTATTAATACACAAGGTTTTTTTCAAATTTTGCATTTTAAGGATAATATGAAAAGAGAAGGAATCCCTCATTACTCCGACATCACTGTATATAATTGACCGAGCGAAGTGAGGTCTAAGATTCATGTCGACGGCTGTGCATTTCTCTTTATGTTTATATGTTGCGCATTCACAGCGATATACGGCAATATATTTCCATGAAATTTAACAGGTATGTTCCTTTTTAAATTGCGCGTCGACATATATACGAAGTTTTTCAAAATGTTGCATTTCAAAGATAATATAAAAGGAAAAGGAGCCTCCCAAAGATATAGAATATCTCTTGCAGTTAACAGAAGGCTTGATGAACATGGATCTTTGAAAGTTGTTTTTTTTTGCATGCATCCACTCTTTCAAATAGGATACATTATTCTGAATTATTCTGTGAACATAGGTGTAGACTACTTTCTAGGATCATGTAAATGTTAGGGTCAAGCTACTGAGAAGTCATGGTGGGGGGATTGAACAAGGCCGTCGTGTTTTTCTTAGGCTAGTTTCACACGGCAGAATCCCGTCTCCTGAAGATCATATTTCAGATCATTTCATATGTCGCAGCTCGAAGGCTTTCACAAGGGGATCTCAAATTTCAGACGCGTTTGCTCAGAGTATGACTCATTGCTTTTCTCAAAGTATTCGGATTTGGATTCAGCGACCCCAAATTTTTTAAAGCGTAAGTCCCATTTTCGAAAATACCCAAAAACAAGGGAGTTACAGCAGTTTTTAATATAGCTTTTACATTATCATAAAGTTATGTTTAGTAAAAATGTACCTACTAAGATAATAATACTTCTGCCTCACAGGTAAAGGTTTTTAGAAGCTTTTAAACACTCTTGAAAAGTTCAAACATGAACATTTTAAAACATTAGGGGCCGGTTTCCGAGCTCGGGATTTAGCTGAGTCCAAGACTTCAAACAGCTGGAGTCAGAAATTTGGTTTTCCAAGACGGGGCGTAGTCGCAGTCATTGTCATAGTCACGTTTGAATTAAATCTCGAAAAACTAGAAAATTGAACACAAAATAAAATAAAGAGAAAATAGTGTAAAGTTTCAGCTATTTTGAATTATTCAGGAATGTCTAATTCCGTCAAGGAAAAACGTTTCCAATTATAGAAATGAGAAAATAAAAACTAAGACTTCTATTATAAAAGCTGACCTTTTGGAAAGCCAATTTTCTGACTATTGCTGTTTAGAGTCTGGGACTTAGCTAAATCCTGAGCTCGGAAACCGGCCCTAAAAGTTCTAGTTTAGAAAAAAAATTCCAGCTTTGAAAGTTTCAAACTTCAAAAGGTTGAATCCAAATATGGAATCAGAAATCATCTCCCATTATCACTCTATAAAATACGAGAAAAAGTAACCTTGTACAGTTAACTTCACTGAATTATTTACGTTGTCGGGATTTCAATTTTGTCATGTACAACAATCTAATTCATTAGGTTGAAATCGTTGAATATTACCATGGATTTCCTGTTGAATCATTGACTTAAAATCTTTGCAACAATCAATAAAATCTATTACACAGTATAAATATGCAGTCAGTGAGTATAGAATGTAACATTCTATACTCACTGCATACAGTAGGCTATAAACATTGTGCTGATCTGAACAGTGAGTATAGAATGTAATTACATTATATTACTCTAACAGCTAACTGGATCTGAATTGATCTATTGTAATAATGGACATAATGAAATAATGTCTTACTATTCCAAGTAAAACGAAACTAATGTTTGTGTTTGTATAAGAGCTGCTGAGTGGATACTGCATACTGAGAAATTCATAAATGATCCAGACCAGCCTGGCGACTTCGATGCTATCGACACCGGAATCTCCTTTTATTTCTATCAATGAATGAATCTGAATTAAAACCATGTATTGTATCAACTATCCTATTATCGTATTGTAATTCGTGAAGCCTGTTAGGTAAAAGCCAGTTACATACACATCGATTTTTTACCGTCCTTATAAAATTCTATTAGATCAAACAGATGATGTTTGACAAGTTGCACTCATTCGAATTCATAAGGATGGCAAAAAACAATCGCACAAAAATCAACGTGCATGTAACTGGCTTTCGAAGACCCATACGATATTGTATTCTATGATCAAATAGAATAGTAAATATCGAAATAAGTGTTGCAGCCAGAACTTGTGTTAAGAACCGGTTTTGTCCCCGCTTTGTAAGTTAAACTAAACACACAATTCCTCCCCAGAATGTGGGTTTGAAGTGTACACACCATTTCTCCCCGCTTTGTGCAGTGGAAAAGTACACACATTTCTCCTCGGTTTGTTCAGTGAAAGTGTACACACATTTCTCCCCTTTTTGTAGGTTTAATGCGTAATTTTTTTTTCAAGTTAACAGAAAAAAAAAGTTACAACTGTATTGAACACATATTAATATACTTTCTAAGACAAAAATTAAGTCTCCAACATGTGTGTAAATGTGTGTAAATCAGCCTCCCCGCAATGTATGTTCATTTCTCACCTCCCCGTTTGTTACCTTGTTCCAGTATGTGTGTGTGTGTGTGTGTGTGTGTGTGTGTGTGAAGCTTAAGAGACTAGCTACTACATTACATACACATCGATTTGATTCTGGTTTGTATGATATTTTGCCATCCTTATAGATTCTATTAGATTGAACAGATGATGTTTGTCAAGTTCTGTTCAATCTGATAGAATTCATAATGACGGCAAAATATCGTAGGAACGAGAATCGAAGTGTGTGTAGTTAGTCTCAAGCCCCAGCTTAATAACCCTTCACTTTGCCCTTACATATCCTTCCCAAACTTTCTCCCTACCTCACCCTTCCAATAGTGACTTTTGGCATTAATTCATCTAAAACAATCAGGGAGCACGAGAAAAAATATAAAAAATTACTCCCTAATAAAAAATAACAATATCTTGATGTAGTGGACCAGCTTGATAAAAACGTTTTATAACAACTGCCAAAAGTTTTGGAACAGTCAACCATAGAGAACTCACATTATTTTTCAAGGATAAAGCTTACTAACCGGTAAAGACCGACTCAAAAAAATTCAACCCGGGTCTTCAGGAAAAATTCTCCCAAAACTTGAGCAAAAGTCAGTTTTGCCAACCCTGGCCCACACAACGTCTGCTTCCACAACAGCGAAATAATTTACAGAACTTAAAAAACATCATTGTTTCTTTTTTCTGAGATATTAGTCATCACTTACATAATATGCACTCAAGCGCACACAAATTTACTAATTCATTGTCTCTTTCTGGGTCGAATGGAAGAGGGGGCTCTTATTACCACTCAACATAGAAACCTGGAATTATTATAAAATCCAAAATTCTGTAAATCACCCTGACGACTTCTGCTACTGCAAATTTTGACAACAGGTTAAACAGCTAAGTGGAAATTCGATGAGCTCTACTATTCAAAAATAATATTATTTGTCATTCCCGGGTTGGCAATAATAATTTTTGAATAGTAGTGCTCATCGAATTTTCATCTAGCTGTTTAACCTGTTAATATTTGCAGTAGCAGAAGTCTTCGGGGTGATTTACAGCATACAATTTGGATTTTAGTTTAATAATAATTCCAGGTTTCTATGTTGAGTAGAAGAGAGGACTTGGAAATCCTAACTCTGCCTGATAAATATGTTTTTCATTTCATGGTTGGTAGCTGGTATGGGAGGAGAGGTACAAGTTGATGATTTTTCATGATCCTTGAATTTTTCATAGATCATATCTTTTAATATGGTACATAGATTTTCAATATTGATCCATTATCCTCCATGATACTTGAATAATAGTATCGTGTTACCTGGCTGTCTGAGGTCTAAGGTCCGAGTTCAATCAATCAATTTTTCTATTCAATAAAATCCATAAAAAAATTGGTCCCGCTAAGCCTAAATACCAGTTTCCTGGTTAATTTCTTTTTCCCGTTTTATTGTTTCACTGATCAATCTCAGAGTCGGAGCCTCTGATATGATTCAGTTTTGATGTTAAATAATATTATCCTTCAGAAACATTGAAGCCCAAATGTTTATTACCTGTTTGGGAAACTAAATAAATCAATTTAAAACAAAAGAATAGCTTGATAAAACTAACTTCCGATCTTAAAAACAAATACAAACTAGAATTTAAAACTATCTTCAAAAATATATCTCATGTTCTAAGTACTGGTTTAGTCAACCGAGACCGAGTATATATAAATTTTTTTAGTTTTTTTTATATCTTTTTCCACTTTTTTCTCCGAATCATATAATTCAACTATTCATCTTTTTCCTCACCCACGCACAAGCCTAAGAGCTTATGTGGGCATCACCCTTAGTTTGAGTGGATAATGATTATCATTTTTGATACCAGAGTCCAGTCAAGCTTGGAGAGAAGTCATTTAATGAATCAATTTTGCTTAGAATGCCAAAGTGTGCTCATCTAAAGAAGATTCCATCCTATTAAGATATAATCTCCTTGTGCTATATTTTCATTATGCTATTATCCATTGTCATCTTTTCCATTTCGAAGGCATAAGAATTCATCTGGAGAGGATTCTATCCAATTCAGATATTATTTTTTGTGCTATATTTTCTCTATTATTATTATATTTTGCGTCGAAGGCATGAGATTTAATCTTGAGAGGATTCTATCCTCAGATATTATTTCTTTGTGCTATCTTTTTCCTAAGCTACATTTTATTATATCATCTTTCCTAAAGGCCAAATGAGGTCCAGGAATTCTCACAATGTTCCATCATCTTTATTGAAGTAATAATTCATTGTTTTATTGGAGGTTTATGGTACCCATACATTTCTCCTAACCAGTTATGTTTTTATTCAATCATCCAATTTGAAAATTAACAATAATACTATTGAGTTTTTCTCAGAACACCATTCTGAGCCTGACTGGCTCAGGTCTGGTGTCAGAATTTTCAGGTTGCACCTGATCAATCTCAGGTCCCTGACATGAATCAAACAATTTTTTCATTTAATAGAATGCATTAAAAAATTACCAGAATACCAGTTTTCAGGTCAATTTAATTTTCCTTTTTCTGTTTCCCTTTTTTCATCAATGCGATGTATCCCAATTGATATCTAACCCGCTGTCCTAAAAAATTATCCCGCTGAACCTGAATACCAGTTTTCAGGTCAATTTCATTTTCCTTCTTCTGTTTCCCTTTTTTTATCAATGCAATGTATCCCAATTGATATCTAACCATTATACCCATATCTCCCACTATATATAATTCTCATCCCATCCCATTTCCCAGGGTTTCCATGGGGCTATACCTGGCCTTAAGGGCTATGCACTAAGTAGGGACCCCATGTGAAACCCTATCCTTCCAATCTATCAACATCATCACAACTATTATTTTTTTCAAGTAAATTTAAATGTTATTTGTCCTAAAGTGTAGTTTTCCTATTAATTTTTTGGTTTTTGAGTTTCATTGATTATTGATTGTTAAAGTAGAGTTTTTTAATTAATTTTCTTTAATAATTTTTCTTTTTTTATGAGTTGTTAATATTATTTTCCTAGCCAGGGTTTTCCGAAGTTCTAGTTCCTGGCACTCAAAGCTCAGTATGAATGGTTGGATGAATGTTGTGTATATAATATATTTGTGTTAAATGTGTTGTATATATGAAGGCTATAGAGTAGCTTTAAAGTGATAAGACTGAAGAATTGTAATAGTGCACATTTCTGTCCATCTGTGCACATTTATATGTATCGTATTATATGTTTTGTATATTGAAGGCTACAGAATAGCTTTAACGTGATAAGACTGTATTGTAATAGATCCATCTGTGCACATTTATATTTATTATATTATATGTTTTGTATATTGAAGGCTACAGAACTATAGGCTTTAAAAGAATTACAGAATAGGCTTTAAAGAATCACAGAATAGGCTTTAAAGAATTACAGGCTACAGAATTATAGTAGCTTTAAAAAAGATAACACTGAATCATAAAACATCCATCTGTGCACATTTATGTTTATATGTTTGTGTTATATGTATTTTGAGTATCCTGCCTATAAGATTTTTGTTGAAGGCCCCACTACAGGTCTCCAGTGAGACATTCAATTGCATGACCTACACTTATGTATCATCAAAATGATACAGTATCAAAAAAGATGATACAGAAGTGTAGGTCTTGCAATGGAATGTCTCACTGGAGACATGTTCACAACGTGCACTAAAAGTGACCTAGCGCTTCTCCAAAATGAAGGCTACAGAGTAGCTTTGAAAAAGATAACACTGAATAGTGAGTGATACATCCGTTTGCGCACATTTATGTTTATATGTTTGTATTATATGTTTTGTATATATGTTTTGTATATTGAAGGCTACCGAGTAGCTTTGAAAAAGATAACACTGAATAGTGAGTGATACATCCGTTCGCGCACATTTATGTTTATATGTTGTATTATATGTTTGTATTATATGTTTTGTATATATGTTTTGTATATTGAAGTCTACCGAGTAGCTTTGAAAAAGATAACACTGAATAGTGAGTGATACATCCGTTCGCGCACATTTATGTTTATATGTTTTGTATATATGTTTTGTATATTGAAGGCTACAGAACTATAGGCTTTAAAAGAATTACAGAATAGGCTTTAAAGAATCACAGAATAGGCTTTAAAGAATTACAGGCTACAGAATATTAAGGTAGCTTTAAAAAAGATAACACTGAATCATAAAACATCCATCTGTGCACATTTATGTTTATATGTTTGTGTTATATGTATTTTGAGTATCCTGCCTATAAGATTTTTGTTGAAGGCCCCACTACAGGTCTCCAGTGAGACATTCAATTGCATGACCTACACTTATGTATCATCAAAATGATACAGTATCAAAAAAGATGATACAGAAGTGTAGGTCTTGCAATGGAATGTCTCACTGGAGACATGTTCACAGCGTGCACTAAAAGTGACCTAGCGCTTCTCCAAAATGAAGGCTACAGAGGAGCTTTGAAAAAGATAACACTGAATAGTAATACATCCATCTGCGCACATTTATGTGTATATGTTTGTATTATATGTTTTGTATATTGAAGGCTACAGAGTAGCTTTGAAAAAGATAACACTGAATAGTGAGTGATACATCCGTTTGCGCACATTTATGTTTATATGTTTGTATTATATGTTTTGTATATTGAAGGCTACAGAGTAGCTTTGAAAAAGATAACACTGAATAGTGAGTGATACATCCGTTTGCGCACATTTATGTTTATATGTTTGTATTATATTTTTTGTATATTGAAGGCTATAGAGTAGCTTTGAAAAAGGTAACACTGAATAGTAATACATTCATCTGCGCACATTTATGTGTATATGTTTGTATTATATGTTTTGTATATTGAAGGCTACAGAGTAGCTTTGAAAAAGATAACACTGAATAGTGAGTGATACATCCGTTTGCGCACATTTATGTTTATATGTTTGTATTATATGTTTTGTATATTGAAGGCTACAGAGTAGCTTTGAAAAAGGTAACACTGTATCGTAGCACATGCATTTGCCAAACTCTGGAAAAAAATCAAAATCAAACTGGAAACCAGTCGGAAGTGAAAGGACTCAACTGAACTTGAGCGAAAAATTGTCTCAATGTCAAAATATTTTTGGGGCGGAAAATTTTAGTTATACAAATATTTGGAATGAAAGGACGTATGAATGTGAGATTTGAGTGCCGAAACTGTAAATAATTATGTAATTGTGAAACTGTAAATCCTGTTTGTAAAACTGTATGAAGTCTTGTTTGTGATTCAAAAAATTCTGTTCATTTGTGATTCAAAAATTATCGTTGGCTACTATTTTGATGTTTATTTACATTTGGAAATTCTTCTTCCAAGTCAGGTACTTGATTTTTGAGCAGTCAACTATAGCAGCAAAATTATTTGGATTGAACATTGCAAAAAATCTTGCTATTGAAAAAAAACAGATATTTTCAAGTCAGCTACCTTGTCTTTTGAGTAGTCAACTATAGCAGCAGAATTATTTGGACTGATCATTGCAAAAAATCTTGCAATATTGCAAAAAAAAACAGCTACCTTGACTTTTGAGTAATCAACTGTAGCAGCAAAGTTTTTTGAATTGAAAATTGCAAGAAAACAGATATTTTAATGTCAGCTATCTTGACTTTTGTGTAGTCAACTATAGCAGCAAAATTGTTTGAATTGAAAATTGCAAAAACTCCTAGATTGCAAGAAAACAATGTCAAAAATGCAAAAACTGAAAATTGAAAATTGCAAAAACTCTTAGATTGCAAGAAAACATATACTTTAATGTCAGCTACCTTGACTTTTGTGTAGTCAACTATAGCAACAGAATTATTTAAATGTTTATTTACATTAGGAAAATTAAAATAATTTAAATTCAAAACTTTTTTTAACAACTATTTTAACAGAATTATTTGAATTGCAAGAAATATTTGGTTGCAAGGAAACCATATATTATTAATAATTAGACAAGAAAATCATTCACTATCACAAGACTTCATAAAAGTTTTCATAGTCAAGACTTCATAGTTAAGTCTCCATAGTCAAGACTTGATAGTTACTGAGAAGTTACACCAGACTGATGCGCCTTTTATTTCCAACAGTGGCCTACTAAGTCTTGTGCTTCCATGTCAGCTATCTTCATTTTAGAGTAATAGATCTCTCAAATGTAGAAGAAAATCAAATCACAAGCAATTCCCCTGCAACTGGAGAGAAAACTTTCCGTTGCAAAGATAACCAAAACTTATCACAGCCGACATAAAAAGCACTGAATTGTAATACATTTATTAGCGCACACTTTGAAAAAGATAATCAGAATCGAACTGAAAAACATTCAGAACAAACTAATAATCTGAACCTGAGAAAACATTTTTGAAAATCTGTAAAAAATTGTCAAAGTTTTTTGAATTGTAGTTTTTTTATTCAATTTCGGTTTGAAAATCTGTAAAAAATTGTCAAAGTTTTTTGAATTGTAGTTTTTTATTCAATTTCGGTTTGATCTTGTTATCATGCAACAACTTGACTGATTGACCTTCTTTTGAAAGGCGTCATTCATTTTTACTCTAGAAATATACATAGCCTACCAACTTCTACTATTTCGGTGTTTATCACATCCATTCATCGTACAATATCATACAATATCATTTATCGTACAATATAAAAGTTTTTCTACTGTGTAAATAAATTGTGTTTTTCTGTAAGAAAAGTGAGAGCTTGAAAATTTGATGTGACCTTGTTAGAAGTCCCAAAAAAAGGATCAAGTACGACTTGTGTAAGTTTTTGAAAAGCTGAAAAGTTGAACTGCACCAAATTTTATGTGGCAAATGTCATACGTCGATGCTACTGGATCACTCTATAGCCAGATTCACTTGAAGTAAATTATATCTAAAGAAAAGTATAATATAGTAAATTATATCTGAAAATAATATAAATTATAAATTAATTTTCAAGAAAAAAATATAAATTATATCGCACTGTATTAGTACCACAGAAAAAGTATACCATAGCTCTATGATTTATTTATTTATTTACTTTTATAAAGATATTTATTATTCAAAGATTTGCATGATTCATTTCTACATAACCTCTTCTTTTGGACACATATTTCATGAAGTAATGAATTTATTACACTACATGACTTTTTGCTCTAATAGTTATTTGAAGTCTTCATGACTTGACTTCAAATTGAATGCAGTCTTTGGTTATTTATTCATTTTTTATCATTATCTATTTATTTGAATATTACTGCAGTTACGCCTCCAGTAGCTAGCAGAACATTTCTACAGACTGAATTTTTCCTTAGCTGATTGTAATTTCAATGAAAATAGAAACTGTCAACAGGATTTCAAAACTAATTTTTGAAAAATTATTTTTACCATCATCAATTCATTTTTGTTGAAGTTCAGTTCTGTAGGTCACCTTTCATTATTATTATAGAGAAAAGATAGCAAAGAAGATATCTCAGCTATAGGTATTAGTTTATAAATAAATAAATATAAATAATAAATGTTTATTTCCCAAAAAACTAAAACTACAACATCAATTACAAAAATATTAGATAAATTACAATATTACATACAATAGTTAGTTACAAAAGGTTCTTATAATGTGTTCTCTACTTGTTTAGTTTTTCTGTGTGGAAATTGACCTACTCCACTATGGCGTACCATGTTCTAGAGTAGGTTTTGTTAGTTTTTTGTGTGTATTATCAATTAGTTAGTGTTTAGTAAGTCATTAGGTGGTTAGTTGTTATTTGAAATAATGTTTTCTATGTTCTGTCTTCCTTTGCTCATTAACCAATTGTGTACTATTGCTTTGAACTTTCTAGGAAGATTAATCTGTTTAAAGTTTGCAGGAAGTAGATTATATAATTTTGGTGCTAAATGATTGAAATGTCTCTGGTATAGTGCCTTCCTTGCAACACTGGTGATGAGAAGATTCCTGTATCTGGTGTTGTGGTTGTGGTTTCTAGTTTGAAATGTTGTTGGGTTCTTGTGTAATCTGCATAGTATCTCCTTGGAGTAAAGCTGTCTTGCATCCATCACGTCAAACTCATTGAATAGCTGGTCTGATGAATAGCGTGGAGGCTTCTGGTTGATGACCCTCATGATCAGCTTCTGCACCCTGAGGAGTGGTTCAATGTGCAAGAAGCTTGCACCTCCCCATCCCACAATCCCATACAGCATGAGGGACTGCGCTAGAGAGAAGTAGACAACCCTTAGACATCCCTTGTCGACCAGTGTCCTCAGAATCCTGAATCTGTAGATGGTCTTCCTCAGTCTCCCGCATAATTCATTGAGATGATGATCCCAGCGCAGAAAAGAGTCCATAGTAACTCCCAGGTATTTCTGTGTATGTTTCCTGTGAACTGTGTATGAAGTGTTATTCCATTGATTCTTGATTACTATCTCATCTCCTGTTGGCTGTCCATGTTGAGTCGCTGAAAAGGTCAGAAAGAAGGTTTTCTCATGGTTCAATGTTAGCAGATTTTCAGCCAACCAGCGAGACACCCTCTGAAGTCCAGTCTCGGCTTCTCTCCAGGTCATCTCCCAGGTCGGTTCAGAGAACAGTATAACAGTATCATCTGCAAAGGTGGTGATGATCCATTTATTACCATGTTGCATAATGGATTATGTAGAGAAGGAAAAGAATTGGTCCTAGTACTGTTCCTTGTGGCACTCCAAACTTTACAGTCAGCTTGTTGCTTATACATCCATTGACTCTGACACATTGTGTTCGGTTTGATAGATAGCTCTTGAAAAGATTCCATGCGACTCCTCTTATTCCATAGTTATCAAGCCTTGAAAGAAGAATGTCATGTGACACAGTATCAAAAGCCTTCTTTAAATCTAAGAATACTGCTAATGGTTTCTCTTCAATGTTTATTTTATCGGCAATCTGAGTGGTCACATAGTGGATAGCATCATTTGTACTGCGACTAGATCTAAAACCATATTGGTTTGGCGATAGAAGATTATTTTTTTCAAGAAAGCTGATCAGTCTTGTTTTGATACACTTTTCAAAAATTTTTGATAATGTACTGAGTAATGATATGGGTCTGTAGCAATTCATATCTTTCTTATCTCCTGTTTTGAAGATTGGACAAATGACAGCTTCCTTAAGACACTGTGGAAAAACATGTTCCAATATTTTCAAGCCGTTTACTGTCGACTACTGTCTATGTTTTGTTGGGGTGAGTGTAAGAACGGCACAGTATTGATTGATTGATTGATTGAGTACTTTATTTATGTAGATTACAATATATACTGGATTATACACTTATATACAATAGCTTACAATACAGCAATTATAGATGAATTTACATAATATAGAGAGAGGCTATAATATAGTATGAGAGACTACCAGCGTCACACAGTTTTACAAAAAAAATACTTGCTTGAGCAAGCATTGAAAATTGGAACATAAACACCCTATATCATGGAAAATCTTCTTCTGCTATATTTTCTCTATTATTTTATTCAATTATTTAATGAACAACTCATGTTTCCAGCTTCTGAAAAGGTGCTTCTTATTTAGATGATATAATTTATTATCTGGTATCAATTGAATAGACACTAGAGGATGTCACATTTGAACTGAGTCTCGTATCTTTGTAGTGCCATTTACAATACTTGAAGTATGTAAAATAATAATATGTAACATTTGAACTGAGTCTCGTATATACATAGTAAACTTGACAATATACTTGCAGTTATTTGCTTCGTTTCCACTCTTGTTTATGTTGTTTATGTTTTTGTTTCTTGTTGTTTTGTCTTGTTTTGTCTTTTTGTTGTTTTTGTTTCTTGTTTATGTTTCCACTTTATTGTTCTTGATCGTCCTATTGTTTTTTTATATTGCTCTCTTAGGCCAGTTTCACACGGCAGAGACCTCGCTCCTGGAATATCATATTACGGAAGATCATATTTCATATTTTGCAGCTCTCCTGTACTTTCACATGGGGATCTTACGAATAAGCCGACAGATCTAACAACTATGCCGCCGTTTGCGAAAAGTATGACTCATCACTTTTTCTCAAAGTCTAACTTCCTTAAAAATATAGATAGAAGATTTCTGATTTCGGATTTGGATTCAGCGACCCCAAATTCTTTAAAGCGTAAGTCCCATTTCAAAAATACCCAAAAACAAGGGAGTTATAGCTGTTTTCAATATAGCTTTCCATTATCATATGATTATATATCACCTCCAAAGGTCCAGAACAAATTGAGCATTTTGGGTGTGAGTCATTGATTTCTCAATATTCAATGACTACCGGACTACCTAACATTTCTTCATATAAATTATAAATTAATTTACAAGAAAAAGTATAAATTATATCGCACTGTATTAGTACCACAGAAAAAGTATAACATAGCTCCATGATTTATTATTTTTATAAAGATATTTATTATTCAAAGATTTGCATGATTAATTTCTACATAACCTCTTCCTTTGGACACATATTTCATGAAGTAATGAATATATTACACTACATGCCTTTTTGCTCTAATAGTTTTTTGAAGTCTTCATGACTTGACTTCAAATTGAATGCAGTCTTCTGTTATTTATTCACTTTTTATTATCTATTTATTTGAATATCACTGCAGTTACGCCTCCAGTAACTAGCAGAACATTTCAACAAACTTAATTTTTTCCCCAGCTGATCGCAATTTCAATGAAAATAGAAACTGTCAACAGGATTTCAAAACTAATTTTTGAAATTTTTTTTTACCATCATCAATTCATTTTTATTGACGTTCATTTCTGTAGGTCACCTTTCATTATTATTATAGAGAAAAGATAGCAAAGAAGATATCTCAGGTATAATTAGTTTATGTTCCAATTTTCAAGCAGTTTACTGTCGACTACTGTC
This sequence comes from Nilaparvata lugens, assembly GCF_014356525.2. Classification (NCBI taxonomy): domain Eukaryota; kingdom Metazoa; phylum Arthropoda; class Insecta; order Hemiptera; family Delphacidae; genus Nilaparvata; species Nilaparvata lugens. The sequence continues at coordinate 6,573,183 of NC_052516.1, read as the reverse complement.
TATGTTTTGTTGGGGTGAGTGTAAGAACGGCAAAGTATGAGAGACTACCAGCGTCACACAGTTTTACAAAAAAAATACTTGCTTGAGCTAACATTGAAAATTGGAACATAAACACCCTATATCATGGAAAATCTTCTTGTCCTATATTTTCTCTATTATTTTATTCAATTATTCAATGAACAACTCTGTTTCCAGCTTCTGAAAGGTGCTTCTTATTTAGATGATATAATTTATCATCTGGTATCAATTGAATAGACACTAGAGAGGATGTCACATTTGAACTGACGAGTCTCGTATCTTTGTAGTGCGATTTACAATACTCCAAGTATGTAAAATAATATGTAACATTTGAACTGAGTCTCGTATATACATAGCACACTTAACAATATACTTGCAGTTATTTGCTTCGTTTCCACTCTTGTTTATGTTGTTTATGTTTTTGTTTCTTGTTGTTTTGTCTTTTTGTTGTTTTTGTTTCTTGTTTATGTTTCCACTTTATTGTTCTTGATCGTCCTATTGTTTTTTTATATTGTTCTTGTGCTTGTTCTTCCTTGAATTTCTCTTCTTGCATGTTTTTTGTTCCATTATTGCATGGATATTCTGTTTGTAGAGGTGCGTACAGATTTACGCGCCGCGAACATGAGCAATTCACTTTTAATCAGCTGATGCCAAGCTTTTTATATCTGTATTTTACCGTTTCTGTAACAATACAGATATAATCAGCTGATTAAAAGTGAATTGCTCATGTTTCGTGTTTGAAAAGCTGATGCCATGCTTTTTATATCTGTATCTTACCGTTTCTGTAATAATACAGATATAATCAGCTGATTAAAAGTGAATTGCTCATGTTTCGTGTTTGAAAAGCTGATGCCAAGCTTTTTATATCTGTATCTTACCGTTTCTGTAATAATACAGATATAATCAGCTGATTAAAAGTGAATTGCTCATGTTCGCGGCGCGTATATCTGTACGCACCTTTATATTTTGTTGATTGTATAGTTTGTGTGTGCAGTATTGAATTACGAATGCAATTTTCCTTTCAATGTCGATCTCGGTTTGAACGGAGATAAATTGTTTGAATTCGTAATGAAACACATGACTAAAAATGCATGTTTTAATCGTAGATTAGCGTTGAACGTGGTTTGCCCGTGGTCTGCCGGGCTGGATAGAATAGCAGACCCAGCGTCACATCTAACCCAAGGTGCTGGAGTGGTAAAACCCCACCGAAAATCCGGCTATCCTTTTAAATCTCCCTTGAAATTTTCCACTTTCCCCTCAAAATTTGTTGATTTTTCATTCAATTTACTACCCAAAAATCTAAACAACCAATCCTTTTAAATTTCCTTTGAAATTTCCCACTTTCCCCTCAAAATTTGTTGATTTTTCATTCAATTTACTACCCAAAAATCTAAACAACCAATCCTTTTAAATTTCCCTTGAAATTTCCCACTTTCCCCTCAAAATTTGTTGATTTTTCATTCAATTTACTACCCAAAAATCTAAACAACCAATCCTTTTAAATTTCCCTTGAAATTTCCCACTTTCCCCTCAAAATTTGTTGATTTTTCATTCAATTTACTACCCAAAAATCTAATCAATTGTCGATTGATTTGTTACTGTAAGCGATTCCAAGTTCAACAAAAAATGATTTTTAAATGAGTTTCAATAATATGATAATTCAACATATTTAACTGTTGTTTATAGCCTGATTACTATAGTGGGTCCACGTTATAATGGCAGTGTTTGATTAACAATGGTATTGCTATCCTTGTCTATCATTCAACAAAGCGGATAGCGCCATCTCTTTCTCGCTTTGCTCTGTTGCCAGATAGTCTTTTGACAATGTAGAAATATAAATGATTCCTTTTCTTTGTGTAGTTGAGAAGTTGATATTGTGGTAATTATTCATATTGAATGAAAAAAAAAGGAAATTGTCAAAAAACCACAGATTTATTGATACTTAGAAAGACCGGTTTCGGTTATTACACCATTAAAAACAACGTCAATACACAAAATATAACAAACTAAAGTGAGATATCACTTTTTTGCTTTGCTCTGTTACCAGATCGTATTTCAACAATGAAGAATCAATAATTAACAATATATTTCATCTTAATTATGTAAATTCTTAATGGAATTGTTAATGAATATAATTTCTCGCTTAATTAGATGTAAATTGATGATTTTCAATGAGAATTAACAGTTAATATTGCATCAATAAACCTGTATCAGCTACCATCTATAGAAGGTATTTGAAAGAAAGAGGTTCGGCAACGTTGATCTCCTATCTTTCTCCACTGCCATTATAACGTGGACCTCACTATAGACATTACAGTTATACAATATTCACAGCACTGCTGTAGTAACTCACTATAGTAACTCAAACAGTCATTGATACCAAAGTTCAACAAGCTATAGTATTAAACCGGAGTTCACTTGAAGGAGGGTTGAGCAAATCGAGTGATATCATGAAAATTGGAAACTTGGTTTGGAAGTAGTGTGTGCTGTCGCCTTTAAACTGTCTCACCCCATTTCTAAATCATGGTTTCATTGGTTGTATTTCAATCATTCATTGACTGAAATCAATTCAATCAAACATGTCCAATTTTGATGATACCAGATTCGCTCTTCTAATCCCTACTTTATTGATTCTATTAATCTCGTGATTCATTATTCACCCCAGAATCTATCATCATAATAATTATTATTCTATATCCAATCAATCAATAAATAAATTAATATAATCCGCCTCATCACCCACGCACAAGCCTAGATCTCATGTGGGTATCATTCTCAGGAAAATACCAAATATATATTTTTTATTCTTTTTTAACATGGAGTACAGATCGGGATAGAAAAACTAAGAATACCTTGTACTATTATAATAGGTCTCCATACTTATCGATCTAATCTCACTCTATCCTATCCTCTCCTTACACCTTCGTCCTATTTTGAAAAAAGAAAATCGAAAACTTGACATTTTTTATGAAATAATAAACTAGTTATCTTTCTAGTGATCAATCAAAAACCCCTTGAAATAAAATGACACTTCAAACTCATGACATTATTAATTATGAAATTTCAATTTGAGATTTATAAAACAGGGTACCGTACCTTCTCTGTGTTACTGAGATGGGGTTTCAGAATTATTATTATTTATTATTATCATTTCATCCACTGACCACCTTTAATGTTAGATTAAACTGAGTTTCAACTACTGTGTTCAGTTTGTGTTAATCTACACCGTGATTCAAAAAGAATACCACAGCTTTGAAAATTGATAACTCTGCAAAGAATAAACTGAGAGTAAAGCACTATCTGTCATCGATTTGAGGAAGCTCTGAGGTTTTTTAGTTCCTTATCTAGTTCCATTGGCACTCATCTGTCCGTGCCTATTTGAATGAAAACTATCCGAGGCAATGGATCGGCCACCAAGCAGCTCGAGACAGAGCACTTCATCACTGGCCTCCAAGAAGCCCTGACCTCACCCCCTGAGATTTTTTCTATGGGGGTATGTTAAAGATAAGGTGTATCGACCGCCTCTACCAGCTAAAATTGAGGAGCTCAAACAAGAAATAACAGCAGCTATACAAACTGTTACGAGGGTGTGGAACGAGTTCGAGTATCGTATTGATATCTCTCGAGTGTCTGGAGGGGGTCACATTGAACATTTGTGACCTTGTTTTCTAGTGGGGAAAAACTTAATTCAATTCTCTTAATTTTGATTTATAACCCAAGTTTCTATTATGTTTCCTTGATTAAATACAGATTTTCAAAGTTGTGGTATTCTTTTTGAATCACCCTGTACTGTGAGTGTCAATCTCTTAGAAATTCTCTGTTATTTAAAATCTCACTAATGATTTGAAATATTTTAATTTTATTATGGTCCAATTTTAAATTTACTTTCATCACTGGCCTCCAAGAAGCCCTGACCTCACCCCCTGAGATTTTTCTATGGGGGTATGTTAAAGATAAGGTGTATCGACCGCCTCTACCAGCTAAAATTGAGGAGCTCATTAGTAAATTATTATTAGTAAATCATTAGTAAAATTAAAAATTGGCCTATTAGTAAATTTTTTAAAGCTTTTATAGCGGAAATTCCTATTGATACACAAACTTGACTGAGTTGGTTCAAATCTGGATTTTCCACAAATTTCTTTATTTTATTTCCATCTTAATTCTGTATTGTATATTTCTGGAGTGTTCGACTTCTTTTTGGTGGGGTGCTATTTTTTTGTGAGTCGCTTTTCAAGTTTTTGATCGCATGATTTATTATCTATCTACTTTATTTTTCTGTGGTTAGCTCTGGAGTATAGGTAGCCTACTGCTTGTAGCTTGAAGCATCTTTTATTTCCAGCTAGTTTGCATGGTATTGGAAGGAATTGGATTGTGGTAGAATTTTGCTTGAGTTTCTTTTGTAGCGGTTTTTTGTTTCTGAAGTACTTATATTGTCTTCAGTCCTCTTTTTCTAATTAGAACACTCATTATACAATACAGACAATGTCTTAATTTTAGGACTTGGATATAGATTTTAACTTTTCTGACAATACGGTTTTAAAGTTCATTGAATGTTGCAATTGCAATCAATTTCAGAAAAAATCAATTTAAAAATTAAATTCACACCAAGGAATCTACCGGTATCTCAACTTTCCAGATTGATCAAGTAACAGTTCACTTCATATTTCACTTATCTTCCCCCAATCATATTATATATTATAATTATGATTTGTGATTGTAAATGAAATGAATAATAAATAACTTCAATTGATAATTGAATATTGATAGTTGATAGATATTCATGTATAGTCATACATATCTATCATTCATAGCTGAACCGACTCAGTTCAAATGTATAATTGTATCAACCACGCACAAGCATTGAGCTTATGTGGACATCACCCACAACTAAAAAAGTTTCCAATTATTCAGTTTTGGGAAAAACTTGCAATAGTTTAGTAGAGCATTAAATTGTGTCAATCAACCACGCACAAGCATTGAGCTTATGTGGACATAAACAACTAAAAAGATCTCCAATTATTCAGTTTCAGGAGACCTTGTAATAGTCGAGTGGAGCATTATATAGATTCTCATGAAATATTTTTGTTGTATATAATATTTACATATTATGATGCAACTTTTAGGGACAGTAGACTCAGTTCAAATGGGGTACGGTACCTAGTTATCCTATATTTCCACAGGAATTTGAAAAAATATGAAAATTATGTCAATCAAAATTGATGTTATGATATAAATCAGATTTATATTAGTGAAGCATCTCTTCAGAAGCGGATTTTCTTAAATTTTTCATGAATATTCAAGTTTTTTTCATGAATCTCAGTCACATTTTCAGTTAAAAAAGATTGTTGAATAATTTCTACTTAATAAAAATTCAGAGATTATCAATGATGGAACAATCTACATTTTTGAGATTCGATTTTTCTAGAAAATTTCTCAGTTAGGCCTACCTGGAGTTTGTGGATTCTTCTACAAAATGTTGATGATTTCATCTCACTCATCCACACGCACAAGCCTAGGCACAGCTGTGGGCATCATCATTCATGAGCCAAAAAATTTTTTTACTTAGGTACCGCACATAAAATTCTTACAATTGAACTTTCTATCTATATATTTTCAATCTCTCTATACTGATATGAATAATTAGGAAAAGTTCTTTGGAAGAAAATTACATTTTCAACACTTCTTCTAGAATGGTTGTGTTTTTTTATTTGCATATGCAACTCAAAGTTATATTTCTATTTATATTTTCAATCTCGCTATACTCATAAGAATAGGAAAAGTTCTTTCGATGAAAATTTTATTTTCAACACTTCTTCTAGAATGATTGTTTTGTTTGTTATTTGTATAATATTTAACTCGAAAGTTAGAAACAATCATTAGCAAACACAAGTTGAGCTTTCATTTCTCATAATATCTTTCATTTTTCACTGATGATGATGATGAAGTTTTAATATGAACCCAAGGCTTGTGCGTGTTGATAATTGGATACATCGATCTTGAAGTGATGATGCACTAATGTCTTGAAGTTATCCAAGGTAAGTTCTAAGTTATGAAGTCTTCTAAGGTAAGTTCCAAACGACTTCAAGATTCAAATGACTTCAAGATTCCAAGTATCTGATAAAATATAGTATATAGTTATATAGTATATAGTAAAATAAAGTATCTGATTTAAAATATAGTGTGTGACCTTCTGGGCGAAAGGAACCTTCTGAATTTTTTATCTTTTTCTCAAGTAATTTGACTATTTTAGGGTGACAGTGTGATACCTGGGTTGGGCTCCTGTGGACCAGAAAGTTCTGAGCCTTTGCTAGCTTCTTCCCACTTGGATGCAAAACAGGTTCACAGCTGATAGTGTTTGATAGTTGACACAGGTCGTTGCCAATTATCAAACTCTTATATTTTTTGAATTTCAAAATTTATTTCTCATCAGTTATATTTTTTAAAAGCAAGTTGAACACTTTTATATCTATTGAATTTCAAAATTAATTCCCCATCAGATACAATTCTCGAAAGAAAGTTAAACAATAAAATTTTCATTGAATTTTAATTCCTCATCAGTTCCTTATCATTCACAAAAGCAAGTTGAAGAAAAATAACGAATTTCTATTTGACTTTTCCTTTCGTTCATGATTTTCATTGTGTGTTATTTTGTACTCAAGAACCTTTCCATCAGTCTTATGATGGATAATTTTATTTCAAATTATTGATTTATTGAATTCATATTTTTATGTGATTGGATTTGAATCATGTATTTGTTTATGTTGTGTATGTTAAATATGTGCGAGGGTCTCCCCACAATTGAATAGGATAGATTAATAAAATAGAATATATTTTGGAAAATAGGTTTGTTTTCATACTTAGCTATTGGATCGTCAGTAGAATTTCAATTTCTAAATTTTCATCAGACTTATATTCTATATTACAATGACTATTCCCTGATTTTTTAAATTTTTGGAATTAATAGATTTGCTTTCATACATGGCTATTGATTGAATTATCAGTAGAATTTCAATTTCTAAATTTTCATCAGACTTATATTCTATATTACAATGACTATTCCCTGATTTTTTAAATTTTTGGAATTAATAGATTTGTTTTCATACATGGCTATTGATTGAATTATCAGTAGAATTTCAATTTCTAAATTTTCATCAGACTTATATTCTATATTACAATGACTATTCCCTGATCTTTTAAATTTTTGGAATTAATAGATTTGCTTTCATACATGGCTATTGATTGAATTATCAGTAGAATTTCAATTTCTAAATTTTCATCAGACTTATATTCTATATTACAATGACTATTCCCTGATCTTTTAAATTTTTGGAATTAATAGATTTGTTTTCATACATGGCTATTGATTGAATTATCAGTAGAATTTCAATTTCTAAATTTTCATCAGACTTATATTCTATATTACAATGACTATTCCCTGATCTTTTAAATTTTTGGAATTAATAGATTTGTTTTCATACATGGCTATTGATTGAATTATCAGTAGAATTTCAATTTCTAAATTTTCATCAGACTTATATTCTATATTACAATGACTATTCCCTGATTTTTTAAATTTTTGGAATTAATAGATTTGCTTTCATACATGGCTATTGATTGAATTATCAGTAGAATTTCAATTTCTAAATTTTCATCAGACTTATATTCTATATTACAATGACTATTCCCTGATTTTTTAAATTTTTGGAATTAATAGATTTGTTTTCATACATGGCTATTGATTGAATTATCAGTAGAATTTCAATTTCTAAATTTTCAACACACTTTTGAAATTTTTAGAAGTGTGTTTTTCAATTAGTTTAAGAAACTTGAAATTTTGAAACTTGATGATATTATTATTTCATCATTCACTTCTCCTTGAGCTCAACATATTTCAGTCAAGTATTTTCTCAATTCAATTGATTCCTGCAAATCAATCAATTCTATTCAGATGACTCATTACAGGCCTATTATTGGTATTGATTAATCAATAATTTTCAGATTGAAATTTTTTGAATTTATGCATTTTCTAGCTCAGTCTCAGTATTTAAGAAATAAATAGACGACAATATTTTTAGGCATTATTCAGATGTTTGATAAATCCGAAATCTAATTTTATATCAGTAGGTACTAATATTGAAGAAAATTACTACATGGAAATGATACATTTTTCTATGCTATCTGTCTGTGATAGAGTGACATCTTTTTTCAGATAAATTGAAATTGTTTCCTCTATTCAGAGGTTTAAACTAATTTGTGATATTAATTTATTCATTTGAAATTAATACCTATAAAGACTGAATCCACTCCTAAAGTATTGATCATTTAAATATTGACAATTAGGCCTATCTGGAGATTTTTTCAAGTGGTAGATTTTATAAAAATTTTAAATTGAATTTTTTTTAATGTGGGGAGACCATTACAGGTAGTTGCAGCACATCAGTAGAACCCACAATTTTTAGTGGGCTTCGAACTACGTAGTTGCAGCCAATATGTTGAGCCCACAATAAATTTTGAGTGGGCTCCGAACCTCGAGAAGGTAGGTGGGTGCTGATTTGATACACTCAAAATAATTTAAGTTTCCTTGTGTTAATTCTAATTCAAAGTTTCACTTGTTTATAATGTATTGCCCTTTTTCATGAACACTCCTTGAAGCTTACCGTACTTCTCTTGAGTAATACTTGTCTATTTTTTTTAGTAGTCCTAAACTGAGCTTTCTTACTTACAGTACATGAAGTTCTTTCAAATTGATTGATAAATAGCAATGCATTATCATTGGTTGTAACTTAAATCTTGATCAAAATCATAATGGGGTAAATGCCGGAAATAGTACCTAGTCTCACTAATAGATAAATGATCCTGTTAAAATAGTTCTCATTGAAATTTTATAGCATGTCAAATTATATTATTCTATCGGTTTCCAATTTTAGACTTTGAGTGAATTTTTTTGTTCAATTTTATTTTTTTATTTCTTCAAAAGTGAGATTTTTCTGATTGTCTTGATACAGTCTTTGAAAATTTCATTCAAGATCTCGTAGGCCTACTATTTCGAGTATTTTCTACAATCTATGCTAGTTATCTAGGGTGAATTGAAAATTGGACTAAAATTTAACTTGAAAATTGGGCTACATTCAGGATAATATGTTCTATTAAATTTCCCCTTTAGAAGTTGTCCCCTTCAGTCTTAAGACAGAAGTAGTGTGTGGTTGGGGGTTTCATTATTTTTGGAACAAGTGAAACTTGAATTAAATACAAATACATATAACTAAATTAACATATGAAACTTTGAATTATGATCAGCTTGAGGATAAATTGGTAATATTGTCGATTCCACTACAAACAGAGTGGTTCAGATGGATTGAGTTATTTCAAATACTTGTCAAATTGGCAACTGGTGATGTGCTTGGCAATGCTCAACTACTTCAAGAGCTTCAAGGACCGACTCGAAGAGGATACTTAAAGGATGTAAGTTTGACTGGTTTTTGACAATAAATTTTGATTGTAACTACACAAGTATTTCAAGAGCGCACAATCCATCTGTGCCACTTTGTATGCCAACAGCTGCTGTCAAGCAGCCGGGACCGACGTCCAATGGATCCAGTCGCTGACTGCATAGTTATGAGCAGGTATGGTGGTGCATATATTTCGAGTGCATCTGAGTGGAATTGGCAATTTATCAATATTACCTTAGAGAAACAATAGCTTAAGTAGATATCCCATAGGGATATCCGTATAGGGCGTTTATGTTTTACTGTTTTCTCATGCCGATAGTTCATGTAATTCTTTCCCGTAAAGCTGTGTGACACTGGTAGTCTCATACTGTGCCGTTCATACACTCACCCTAACAAAACAGTAAAATTCTACAACAGTAATTGGCTTGGGATAACAGTAAACGTTGCGATTTTCTCTGCACCAGTCAACAGTTCTTTAATAATTGAAGATTAATTTGGCGATTTACTACCTTGTTGATCATTTGATCTTTATTCTATTTGGTTGTTAACCATTTTGATGAAATTTGAAATAACTGTTGGCTGTTCTGGAGTGAATCTTGCTAAACTATTGCTCTATGCAATATAGCACATATGCAATATAGCATATATGCAATATAGCATATATGCAATATAGCACATATGCAACATAGCACATATGCAACATAGCACTTATGCAATATATGCAATATAGCATACATGCAATATAGCATACATGCAATATAGCCCATATGCAATATAGCATATATGCAATATAGCATATATGCAATATAGCACATATGCAATAAGGTCCATGTTATGGCAGTAGATGAAGATAGGAGGAGATGCACGGATCTGCACTGTCAAAAACATTTCATCCTTGGCATCGTTGTGGCAAACATTGGCATCGTTGTGGACCTACAAAAGGTCCACCGGCTTTGTACAGAACCAATATTGTCAAGTTAGTTGGACAAATACTGTTTGAGAAATCGAGTGGAAATCACGCATTACTGTGGCACCTCTCCCCCTATGGACAGGAGTTCCTCAGTCGATATTATTTTGTGAGCTTAGCTTCTCCAAACTTACAAAAGGAATGTTGATATCATGAAATGTTGAAGGCCCCACCTTGCCTGAAAACCTTATATAATTTAAGCCGTCAATAGGCCTTACAACTTTCATACTTAAGCTCATTCACATACTGTGGAAACTGGACTCGACCTAAGGGTCCTTTGTAACTTAATTTTGATAAATTGGAAAGGACTCACTGGCTTTTGTGCTTTTTGGCTCCTGAATAGCAATTTGTCGGTAGAGCATCAGTCATTGTCCGTCAGCCTTTCATACGCATACACACTAATAGCCAACATGAATCAACCGCACACTTGAACCGATTACAAGCGAGTCCGGAGAAGTCTAGAGATGAGTGAACAAAAACAGGCTGAGCTCCTTCCAAGTTGCCGGGAGAGAGTCCCGTTACAACAAGTGATAAGGCCGTAGGCCAATACTTCCCCAAAGTTATGGTGGTGGGGGGTAAGCACCCTCAATTGCAAAAGACAGAAACGAAACTCTCCATGAAAGAAAACTAAATAAACATGGAGGTAGTGGGATAATTTGGAGAGCACTTTTCCGAGAGAGGATATAATAATAATTAAAAATATAACTTGATAGAAAACATTATTACATTTATAATAACACAGGAAATGAAATATTTCTTGCATAAAAGCAGCATGAATTGAAATAATAGCTGGCTCCTGGCTGGCATCTTATCTTATCTTATCGATATTACTGCTCACTATCTATCAATTTGAGCTACACCAGCCCGCTCATGAAATGTGTTGTCACAGTACATTGTGATGTTTTCCAATTCTCTTCAAAATCGCACTTCCATGAAATTTATTCAGAACGCATAGTTGAAATAAAATCTCATTTGAAGTTTAAATGTCGGTCCTGGCTGAAGAATGACAGTCGTGGGGTCTATTGATTGCTTAAATTATATATCCAGGTCCCTGGCTGAAGAATGACAGTTGTAGGGTTCATTGAAGGCTTGAATTATATTTTATCCAGGTCCTTTCCTCAACTATTTTCCTTTGCATCAAAATGAGAAGCTCCCATCAGGAACTCTTGAACGGATCAGATCTTATCAAATCAAATTCGATAAGATTAAAAGTGGACCCGATAGCTTCTCCAATTCTGACACTCGGGTTTTATTCTGGTACATTCTTATAGGAAATTTCATTCTCTACAAAATTGCACTCCTGTAAAATTTCTTGAAAACGCATAGTTTACGAGTTATAAGCGAAAAACTGTAGGGACTACCTAAAATTTCCAGTCATCTTAGAATCGCGCTTAGAATCTTGGACCAGTGAGATCGCTGAAGCTATAAAGATTGTAAAGCTGTACGCTCATGCCATCTAGCGTCAGAAACTGGAACTAACTCATCTCGTTCTGCAATGAACTACAACATTAGTGCAGATTTCTTCAAATTCCATGTTAAGCGTTCACTAAATCGAGAAATTTTACTAAAGAATATTTGAAGATTATGAGTTATTACATACTTATCAAGAATTCAACAATCGAAGAGGATAATAACGAATTTAATACACTAGTTCAAAGTTTGTAGATGTGACCAGTGGAAGCCATCATGTTTTAACGATGTTCTTCAACAGAATACAGATTAATTTCTCATTAAATCAGTGATATTATTATCGGAATTAACTACAGAACCTGTTGTCTACAAATTGTTTCATATAATATTAATTGATTTAATGGAAATTAAGCTTGTAATTCACAAAAACCTGATGTCACCATGAACGTTCTTCAAAGAACTAGTTGCAGTTTCTCCCGGTAGATGTCATGAGCGTTCACTCTCTCAATTCCATCGGTGTTTGAAAAGCAAGCCAGCTTCTACTAGAAATAATATTATTCTTGTCTCACTTGAAGGAAATTTGTTACTCTTTCCCAATTTTTCGTTAATAACTCGGTAACGGTTCAATTTACAGTGAATGTTGTGGAGACATTTTTTGTAGAGAAATAAATTTGCTACAAGAAGGATGTATAACATTATCACTTCAATGATTACTGGGAAAGTTAGACAGCTTTGAAAAGTGAATTTCTGTCAAAATTATTGTATGCATTAGTAACTTTCTCTCAAATTTTCGTTCATAACTCGGTAACGGTACAATTTACAGTGAATGTTGTCCAGACATTTTTTGTATAGAAATAAATTTGCTACAAGATGGATACAGAAAATTATCATTTAAATTATTACTGGGAAAGTTAAAAAGCTCTGAAAAGTGAATTTCTGTCAAAATTATTGTATGCATTAGTAATTTTCTCCCAATTTTTCGTTTATAACTCGGTAACTGTTTAATTTACAGTGAATGATGTTGGACATTTTTTGTAGAGAAATAAATTTGCTACAAGAAGGATGTATAACATTATCACTTCAATGATTACTGGGAAAGTTAGAAAGATCTGAAAAGTGAATTTCTGTCAAAATTAATGTATGCATTAGTAACTTTCTCTCAATTTTTCGTTCATAACTCGGTAACGGTTCAATTTACAGTGAATGTTGTGGAAACATTTTTTGTATAGAAATAAATTTGCTACAAGATGGATGCAGAACATTATCACTTCAATGATTACTGGGAAAGTTAGACAGCTTTGAAAAGTGAATTTCTGTCAAAATTATTGTATGCGTTAGTAACTTTCTCCCAATTTTTCGTTTATAACTCGGTAACGGTTCAATTTACAGTGAATGTTGTGAGGACATTTTTTGTAGAGAATTAAATTTGCTACAAGATGGATGAATAACTTGATTTTTTCAATAATCACTGGGACAGTATTATGCTTATAACTCAAGAATAGGAGTTAATTTTGCCATTGTGATGACATATTGTTCCTCTCGTCAAGTAGGCCTACTATCATTTCCGAGAGATTGAGCGATTTTAAATTCTTGCCGTTTTAGCAAAAATCCATGATAGTTCATGGATTTCATGAAAAATGCTAATCTCCCAGATTTGGATGATATTTGGGTTATGGATAGAGGTTGACCCAACAAGTGTCGTGCTATAATATGAGGCGTTTTGCTTCAATACTCGTTGAGTTATTCAATCTTTTATTTAGAAAAAAATATCAAAGAAGATATCCCATGGCATAGTGCGTTTATGTTCCAAATTTCACAGTTAACTGAAGCCGATAGTCCTAGTAGTTCTTTTTCGTGAAGCTATGTGATGCTGGTAGTCTCTCATACTGTGTCGTTCTTACACTCTCACCCCAATAACACAGTGATAATAGACAGTAATCGGTTTACTAGATGGAAAATCAGCTTGAAATTTGGATTATATTGTGAGCCATACTATGAAGTATCTATGAAATAATGGGCCATATGAATAAAGTTGAGCATTCGCTTATACTTCTAGAATATGGAGCATTTGCTTCATTTTCTATGAATAAACGTGAGCAAAACCTTTTGCTCATGCTCATCAAAAAAATAGTTCGAGCATTTGCTCAAAAGTGAAAGCTTTTGCTCAAAATTGTATGAAAAAAACTAGAGCATTTGCTCAACTTTTGAAGCAAATGCTTCAATAAAGGTGAGTCTAGTCTAGAGCAGCTTATCACCTTTGGTCATAGTAAAATGGCTCAACTAATTCGTATGAGGAAGAGGAAACTGAGGAAACTATACCAGATACGATCACAACCAATAGTTGAGAACTATAAAATTCATTTCAGATTCAACCATGATATATATCAACATTATCCCTACAAAAGAATAAATACAAAAGATACCTATCCGATATGAAGATAACCATCACAAAATAGGAAATAGGCATTTAAGAAGATGAGAGTGTAGACGATTATAAGAAGGCTATTGATATTATAAGAATATGCTGAAGAATATTATAGAGATGACATTTTTTCACGCTATTATTTCAAAATTGTAAACTCAACTAACCTAAAACTCTATTCATAAATAGAAAACAGAGCAGACGACGCAAACACAAGCGGTGCACCCTACTTGCATATTTAGCGTTTCCGTGAGCTATAAAAATAATGTAAGGATACAAAAGCAAATCAGCTGATGAAAAATCTTTAAAATACGTGAGCATTTTCTCCAGAGTTGAGGAGCATAAGGTAAGAGTATAAGGTAAAGCTTTTTCATATAAAAATGAGCAAATACTTTTGCTTCTACCTTTTGCTCATGAGCAAAACCTTATGCTCCATGCTCTTGCTCATGAGCAAAACCTTATGCTTTATGCTCTTGCTCATGAGCATTTGCTCTGGTTTTATTCATATGGGCCAATTTCTTCTCGTGCTATCTTTTCTCTATCATAATAAATGATTTTCCCTATGATTTTACCATGCTACTATTAAACAGGTTGACCTGTATCAAATGCAGCAGAGATGTAATGGAAGAGAAGACTCATAGGAAGAAAACAGAAAAAGCAATAAACTATTGGAAGAAAAGAGAAGAAAAAGAGGAGAGGAATGGATCGGGAGGAGATTTGTGCCACTCAGCTGAGTGAGTAAATGACTTGATAAGAAACGGGTTGATAACGAGACCAGCACTCAAGTTCTTTCTCGGGATTAAGTTGTTTTGTCAAGTACGCCTCCACACTCATTCTCATTTACTTTCTCACTCTCTCTCTCTCTCTCTCTTATTCTCTCTCCCCTTCCATTCATCAAATAATTGCGGAGCTGTTTTTCACGCTCTAAGTGACGAAATCACTTAGTGTTCAAACCAACAAGAAACACGACGATAAGGAAATGAAAAACTTGTCTAAAAAACCTTCAGACTGCAAGTGATGAAAACTCATTCAGAACCGGTGTTAGAGCTTTTCACCGTCAAATGTCAGCATCCATTGAGAATACCTCTAATGCTCACAGTTCAATTATCTCTGAGACCTCACTATAACGATATTTTTGATGTAAAAAACCATATATTTCGAAATGTTAATGAAAAGTAATGTTGAATGAGTAAGAAGCTTGTAGATTATAGAGAGCTTCATGCATTGAGGTCAGCATCTGATAAACATTTGTGTTGCTATCCTTGTCTGTCATTGGACAAGGCGGATAGCGCTATCATTTTAACCCTCCGTCATGGCCGAACCGAAATCGGGCGCACCCGCCCTGAGAGGCCACCTTCATATTCTAACCACCACTTCACACTAGATCAATTAAAATACAAAATACTAATAGGGTAATGATTGGTAAGATCTATTCAAAGTAATTATACCAAACACATTACAAAAAATTGATTTTTTGAACACTAATAGTATGGTTAAACTTAAAAATAAAAATTATCAATTATTGTAAAAGAAAAAAATAATTTTTTTTATCAATCTAGGCTATTTTTTGAAATTATTGGAACTGATCTTCAATAAGTAGTCATTGTGATGTTGAGGCTACCAAATTAGCTGCAGTCAAACAGATTTGGCACAGTGGCCTAATTTGTCATCATAACCTGTCATTTTTTCTAATTTGTCATTCTCCTGAATCCTGTTTCAGTCACTCATATTCCACACTTTCTCCTTTTGGGAGGTATTGTTGGTCATGGGGGGGTCAATATTTCAAGTTCATTGGGCAAAAACCTTTTCAAGCGAGTTTGCAATTGAATTGGCATTCCACTTGTATTGAGACTTCGCCGGGCTAATTGTCCCATCACAAGCTGATGAGACAAAGTTTTTAGAAATATTGTCCTTTTCAGAGGTTCAAGTAGATTTCCAATCGAGATCACTTGTGCATTGATGCACAACATTCAGATAGGCATAAAAAATAACCATTGGCCAGCATCTTGTGTTTATGACATAATCAAGCGCATGTGGCCTGTGAAGCCATGTTGAAATAACACGAACTATGCAAAAGTTGGCGACTGACTGAGGCTGGAATGTTGTGGGGTTGATAGATTTAGGCGAAAAAATGGAGTGGTGGGGCGCTCGGCCGACTATATGAAGTAAAGAGGGGAATTATATTGTTGGTTGGCGTCTGCGGCCGGCTGCGACTGATGGAGGGTTGAACCACATTTTGAAAACCTCATGATTTTCATTAGAATTAATTGAGATATTTTTCTATTTCGTGAATCAAACCTCAATTTACGACCTTCCAGAAATAGGTTTGAAAATATAAGAATGGATCTTAATGGTGACCGGAGACACTTTCTCCTAGCTAATAAATTAATCAATAAAATTCCAGATTACCTTACGGAGCATATTAATCAAAATTGGGTTACATTGCTTAGAGAAAGAACTATTGAATGGATAATTACCAGTAAATTCGAGGACATACTTTTTGAGTGACTCTTATCTTAAGAATGGACATTGATATGTCCAAAGCTCCGCCAATTTATGTAGATGCATAACAATATGATTATTATCTATAGTTATTATATTACAAATTGCTTTTTCATATCATATGCAGTTTAATAATTATTTTCTTAGTCTATATTATGTAAATTCATCTATAATTTTGCTGTATTGTAAGCTATTGTATATAAGTGTATAAGCCAGTATATATTGTAATCTACATAAATAAAGTACTCAATCAATCAATCAATCTTTGTTTCAATAGTATGTTTGCCATCTCTATTTCTTTCGCTTTTCATTCATTCTCTTCTCCTTCTTTCTCTTTTTTTCTTCCACCCTTATTCCACTTATTCATAATCTTCTTATTAAATATTATATTATATAATTTCATATTTCATCTTTTGTAAGTTCTCAATGACTCATGTTGAATTTGTATTAGCAACTCTTTCCTGCGCACAGGATTTTCCTTGCCATCTCTCTATATTTCTTATATTTTTCTTGGATTTTTTTTTGTATATCTATTGCTCATTTATTTATTTATTTGAACAGTCACAAACACGATATTTGGAAAGAGAAACACGCAATTGCCCAAAACTTCTTCAATTCCTTGATTTTGGCACATAAATAGTCCAAAGTGAGGTTAAGTTTAAAATTTCTGTTTTCACCAAAGATTAACACTCAGAGAAAACGTATTCGAGATATGACTGATGAATTTTGAATTTCGAAGGGTTGATAAGAGCCGGAAATAACACTAAACAATCCGAAAGTTTCAATAATATTGAAATAAACTTGAAAATATTGAGCAGAAAAATTAAAACTACTATCACTGCAACTATCTATAGTTGTTGTTGAAGAACCAATAAAGATTTTTTGACTGATTGATTTTTCTTTTTCAACTCCGTACAGTTAGTTTCTAAATAAGGTCTATCAGAAGAACGAGTAAGAGAAGAAGAAGAAGGAGAAAAAGAAAAAGAAAAATAAGAATGTCAGACCCAGACTATAGTGAGGTCCACACTATAATGTCAGTGGATAAAGATAGAACATTGTTCTACATTGTTAAAGGGCAATCTGGCAACATTGCAGAGCTAGAGAAGGATAGCGCTATTTGCTGTGTCGAATGATAGACAAGGAGAGCAACACCAATGCGTCAATCAAATACTGTCTTTATAACGTGGACTCCACTATGGACTAATCACTAGCTAATACTCGATAAAGACTATAAAAAACACTATTAATCTAATCACATTTTTCGCACTTGATATAAATTTATCGCTAGGAAACTTTTCAAATTACGTCATGAAGGGAGGCTTTTTATCGGTGATCTGGTGATTTCGGGGTTGAAATTGGGGGTTGAGAGGCCGCAATTTCAAGAGGTCGCGCCTTGAAAGGGTGTTGAAATGTCCATAGTTTGAGAAGTTTTGCAGCCTATTTAATGTGATCCACTCTTACAAACTTTAAAACTTCTCTCTCCTTTTCACATCTCCATTCTCTTACGAATCTTATCTCGCTCCTTGCTCCTTCTTCTTCTTCTTCTCTTCTTCTTCTTCTTCTTCTTCTTCTTCTCTTCTTCTTCTTCTTCTTCTCTTCTTCTTCTTCTTCTTCTTCTTCTTCTCTCTTCTTCTTCTTCTTTCTTCTTCTTCTTCTTCTTCTTCTTCTTCTTCTTCTCCTTCTTCTTCTTCTTCTTCTCTTCTTCTTCTTCTTCTTTTCTTCTTCATCATCATCATCATCATCATCATCATCATCATCATCATCATCATCATCATCATCATCATCATCATCATCATCATCATCATCATCATCATCATCATCTTCTTCTTCTTCTTCTTCTTCTTCTTCTTCTTCTTCTTCTTCTTCTTCTTTTCTTCTTCTTCTTCTTCTTCTTCTCTTCTTCTTCTTCTTCTTCTTATTCTGAGAAGAAGATAAGACTGCAATTAAATTATACTTCATCTTGCTCTATCTGGATTGTTCTTTTTCTAATTTTTCGCCGCTTCTAAATCAAAAGTCGGCAATGTAATGTGAATGTCTTCTTCACTAGTCCATTGAAACTAGATTTCATTGGCAAAAATGAAGACTTAAGCCCGATTGCACAAAAGCCGGTTAAATTTAAACCGTGATTAACTCTACGAGAACCAATCAGAGAAGGTGTTTTGAAAAAGACAGCTTCTCTGATTGGTTCTCGCGGGATTAATCACTGTTAATTTCTAACCGGCTTTTGTGCAACTGGCACATGTCATCATGAAGCTTTACCAAGCTCAATTTCTTTTGCCGCTTTCGTTTTTCCTTTTTTTCAACCCAAGTTTATAATTATATCATATAATCAGTCAAAGATATAAATCAATATATAATCAGTCAAAGACTTTGTGTACTAACCTCTATTTTTTAGGGATATTTATATACCCCTTACCCCTTACTATAATTATATACCCCTTTAAATACGGATATTTTTAGGGATTTTTGTATACTGTCTCTCTGTATTGAGATTCACGTTACAATGGCAGTGAATAAAGATAGCAAACAGCGTTGCTGATTCTCTGCCTTACCACTTCGCTCGCCATATCCGTCAAGCCAGGGGGCTCCGCCCCCTGGACCCCCGACTGGATCGTCCAAGAATGAGATCAGCAGGCACGCTTCGCTCGCCTGCATTTTTCATTTGAGCATTTTTATCATATGTTAGAGCAATCCAGTCGGGGGTCCAGACTAAACGTCTGGCTAAACGGATATGGCGAGCGAAGCGAGCCTGACGGCTAGTAATATAATATTCCCAGGATTGAAGTAGCAGTGCCCAATCAATTTTTCCGCGATAAATGCATTTAAATCTTCAACTTGGTGCCAACCTAATATAGTCAACTCAACTTAATGCCAACCTGACAAAATTATTAATTTAGTTGCCAGTTAACAACTGTTTCGAAGAGGTACTCTATCTAGATTATAGTTCTATAGTAACATATGATATGGAAATTTCAAATATAATTAACAGATTGGGAGAAGAAGAATATACATGCTAAAAGACGAACTTTAAACCCTAAAAAACCACCCTTAGAGTTAAAATATTGCCAAAAGATTTCTTAGTGCGCCTCTAAAGGGCCAACTGAACATACCTACCAAAATTGAACGTTTTTGGTCCGGTAGATTTTTAGTTATGCGAGTGAGTGAGTGAGTGAGTGAGTCAGTCAGTCAGTCAGTGAGTGAGTGCCATTTCGCTTTTATATATATAGATAGATGATTCTATGTAATATGAACTTTTTATTCTTGTTAATTGTGATCAATTATATCAACCAGTTTAAACAGCTGTGCTAATAGTGGAGTTGTGTTTCTTTTCTGGGTCAAAATTACTCAAAAATCCCCAATTTGTAGAGTTTTGAGTGGAATATTTTTGTTTTTGAATATCAAAATTAAAAATTTTTAGTTTAGTCATTAGTTTTGAAGTGGAAATTGGACTTTTTGAAGTGGAAAGTGAAATTCAACCTCATTCTTTTTTGAAATTTTTATTTTTAAAAATTCGGGAGAAGACAATTTTGTAGGTTATGCCTGTTGTCTTCTCCTAATCATATTTTAATTATGATTTGTGATTGTCAATAAATGAATAAATATTATATTTCATTCGCCAAGAAATATATATTTCAATAAAAGAACATTAAATTTTCATGATCGAGATTGTCCTCAATAGAGCTTTTCCTCTACTATTCCACTCTATTTTCTATCTTTCCTCTTTTCTCCCACCTCATTCCATCCTCTTTCAATCCATTCTTATCTCACACATCTTCCTCTTCCCATCTTCTTTCAACCCCTATTCACTTTTCTTTCTTCCACTTTGTTGTATTTTCTCGCCCCGAGTAAACACCTCCTACTCTTTCTCCTCTCTTTTCTTTTTCGACATATTTTTGTCACTCTCTCTTTCTCCCACTCACATTCCTTTTCTCACTTTGTTGCATTTTCTGACGCCAAGTAAACACTTCCTACTCTTCTTCCTCTACTTTCTCTCCTTTTCTACATAATTTTCTCTCCCTCTCGCACCCTCATTCGTCCTCTTATCGCCGTTCTGTGAACTCTCCAATCGTGATTCATCAGGCAGAAAGCTTTTTTCAATCGGCCTCCATAGCTCTTCGCTTCAAGCTTCTAGATCGAACCATTATTTTTATTTTCTCTCTCTCTTCCTCAATTACACTCACTTACAGACTCTCTCTCTCTCTCCCGGTCGTGTGTTGATGGGAAGGACATTTTATATCCTTCCAAGAGAATCGACAATTATTTGTTGAAACACCGCCGATTTATGAAGTTTCATTATTATATTATTTATATCTCATTATTATATTATCGTTATTCTAATTGCATCCAATCTTTATTCTCATTGATTGATTATTTATACTTTGTAAAATTCGTTGAATAACTAGCATTATCGTCATTTAATGTGAATTAGTGTATAATACAGTAAATATTGTAACATACATAAATAAAGAAATCTAATCTAATCTAATCTTCCCCTAATTCTCTCTTCCTCAATTACACTCACTTACAGACACTCTCTCTCTCCCTAAAATTTGGTAGAGTTACTGGGAAGAATATTTTGAATGTTCTTCCCGAAGAATGAACATTGATATGTCCAAAGCTCCGCCAATTTATGTCGATGCATAACAATATTTTCTACAGTTATTACAAATTGCTTTTTTTCATATCATATACAGTTCAATAATTATTTTCTTAGTCTATATTGTGTAAATTTATCTATAATTTTGCTGTGTTGTATGCTATTGTATATAAATGTATAAACCAGTATAAAAATATTGTAATCTACATAAATAAAGTACTTAATCAATTTCTTCCCTTCACAGGCATTAAAACACTTCTCCCTCTTACACATCATCTTTATCAGTGATACTCTTTCTTTATTTTGTCCTTGTTTTTCCTCTTAGTTGTCATCCTCTATCTCACTCCTAATCCCTATCACTTCAATGAGCCTTTCTCTCTCCCTCCACATCACAATACTTCTCTTTATCAATGACTCTCTCTCCTTTCAGCTGTCCTTATCTTATCCTCTTATAGCCTTCATTCACTCCTATTACCTATTATCACTTCAATGTTTCACTCTCTCTCTCTCTCTTTTCCCTTTACAAACACTACAACATTTCTCTCTTTCACAAATCCTCCTTATCAGCAATTCTCTCTTTTACTCTATTCTGTCATTATCTTATCCTTTCATACTACCCATTCACTATCTCACTTCTACTTCTTAACTCTTCAATCATTCTCTCTTCCTCTTCCTTCCACAACAGTCCTCTCTCTTACACACACTCGTTTTTTAGTAATTCTTTCTCTTTTCATCTATCCTCTCTTATCATTTTATTAATCAATTACTTGATCTTATCTACCTATATAATTATTTTACTTTATCAATTTTCTGTTTTTTTCTCTGTAATATTCATATTGATTAAAACTTTTACAATATTTCCATTAATACATAAATCCTTAGTTTAAATAACGAAATTAACGTTTTGGTAGAGAGTTAGTGGGGAGGATATTTTTAATATTCTTTCCGAAGAATGGACATTGATATGTCCAAAGCTCCGCCAATTTATGTAGATGCATAACAATATGATTATTATCTATAGTTATTATATCACAAACTGCTTTTTCATATCATATACAGTTCAATAATTATTTTCTTAGTCTATATTATGTAAATTCATCTATAATTTTGCTGTATTGTAAGCTATTGTATATAAGTGTATAAGCCAGTATATATTGTAATCTACATAAATAAAGTACTCAATCAATCCTTCTCGTTCTCTATCTCACTTCTACTTCTTATCACTCCAATCATTCTCTTCCTTCCACAACAGTCCTCTCTCCTATACACCCTAGTTTTTTTAGTAATCCTTTCTCCTTTCAGCTGTCCTTATCCATCCTCTATTATAGTCCCTTTTCTCCATCTCACTCCTGCTTCTTATCACGCCAATGAGCCACGAGGAAAAAAACGGAGAAGAAACGAAGTCAAGTGTTGCAATCACATTGATAGTTCTGTTTCTTTCAGGAGATTCACTTTAAAGTGGCAGTATTTGTTGAATGAGAGACATTGATGTTTCTCATACAAACACTGCTGACAGTTCGAGGTAAGTGAGGCATCTCACTATATAGGCCTTTCTTTGAGAGTTTTTCTCTAAAAGCTGAGTGAGTGCCTTTCCTCAAAAATAACATTCACTCAAAACTGTCAAAATTCCTTATTGAAAATTGTATTATGTTGGAAATTATTGTAAAGTGTGGAGGAGGCAAAATGGGTTTTCTACCTGTTGTCTCCATGAATAAAATGAATATAGTTATTTGTGCAACTAGTGCGCAAAGTGACAGTTTGCTGCACCGAAAGAAACGTTTACGCCCGAGCCGTAGGCGAGGGCGGAATGGTTTGTTGAGTGCAGCAGAGGAACTTTGCGCACGTATTTCACATTAAGTTTTTCCTACAGTTACCATTGAATATGAAAAGTGGGTAATTATGGGTAAAATTGCCTGAAATGCATTAAATGTTTTTCTGTGTAATTTTATTATTGATAAAAACCTTAATTTATTGTCAAATTGAATAAAAATTTTGTCCTTGGTTATAATATATAATGTAATAATTAGCGCGTTGTGCTTGGTTGCACCTCTGCTCACTATAGCAGCCACAGCAGTCACTGTTACCAACTTCATTTTGATTTTGCTGCACTGTTGCTCCATATAACCTACTAAGTATTTTGTGTTGCCATGTTGCAAATCTGGAGTGCAGAAAAATTTTTCCCGCACTAGAGCGGAAAAGTGATTCTTTGCGTTCTGTAATCAGTGCAGCAATGGCCATTTCTCAAGGTAACTGTAGGAAAAATAAATGAGGCATCAATGCTCCCCTTCCAATTGATTCTGACAGTCTGTTTAGATCACATGAGTTAACACTATAGTGAGCGCCTATACCACGCTATAGTATCAGCATTTGATTAACATTGGTGTTGCTATCCTTGTCTATCATTCAACAAACCTGATATATCTACACTTTTCTAGCTCCGAAACGTTGCTAGCTCGTTTTGTGACAATTTAGAAATATGAATGACTAGCCGTCAGGCTCGCTTCGCTCGCCATATCCGTCTAGCCAGGGGGCTCCGCCCCCTGGACCCCTGACTGGATCGTCCAAGAATGAGATCAGCAGGCTCGCTTCGCTCGCCTGCATTTTTCATTTGGGCATTTTTATCATATGTTAGGACAATCCAGTCGGGGGTCCAGACTAAACGGCTGGCTAAACGGATATGGTGAGCGAAGCGAGCCTGACTGCTAGTAATATAATATTCCCAGGATTGAAGAAGCAGTGCCCAATCAATTTTTCCGCGATAAATGCATTTAAATCTTCAACTTGGTGCCAACCTAACAAAGTCAACTCAACTTAATGCCAACCAGACAAAATTATTAATTCAGTTGCCAGTTTACAACTGTTTCGAAGAGGTACTCTATCTAGATTATAGTTCTATAGTAACATATGATATGGAAATTTCAATTATAATTAAGAGATTGGGAGAAGAAGAATATACATGCTAAAAGACGAACTTTAAACCCTTAAAAACAACCCTTAGAGTTAAAATATTGCCAAAAGATTTCTTAGTGCGCCTCTAAAGGGTCAACTGAACATACCTACCAAATTTGAACGTTTTTGGTCCGGTAGATTTTCAGTTATGCGAGTGAGTGAGTGAGTGAGTGAGTGAGTGAGTGAGTCAGTCAGTCAGTCAGTCAATCAGTGAGTGAGTGCCATTTCGCTTTTATATATATATATATAGATTCACAAAATATTTGATTAATTCGATTCAATTATGGAAATTTGTTTTTTGATGATTGAGAAATATATTTTCTTGATAAATGAAATATAATTGATCATTTTGAAGAAGATTAAACTGTTAATACAACATCAGATAAAAGATGGCTCACTTCCGTAGAAGGCAGAGAATCGGCATCGCTGTTCTCCTATCGTTTTCCACAGCCAATACAGAATGGCATCTTCACACGAAACAGCTCTCTCACAGAAAATGGAGGGCTCTGATTGGCTGCCTGGCTAGAACGGCGTACTGTGCTGTGATTGGTCGAGACATGTCACAATGCCCCTCCCACTTTGAGGAGAACACTGAAAACTATTGAGAGGAACCAGCCAGTGAACGTTATTGTAGAACTACCTGGCTGGCTCGCTCCGCTCACATTATCTGTCTATCCAGAATTGATAACAGCAGACTCGCTTCGCTCGCCTGCATTATCTTCATTGGAGCTTGCTTCCTCCCTTCAAATAGAGGCTTCCAGACTTTTTCCAGCTAAATAAATCCGCAGATTAAAGCATATCTTAAGCTGGGTACACATATACGCTCTTCCAACCCGCACCGAGCATGCTCCTCCCTCATACCGCCCTTGTACCGCCCTCGTTCCTCCATCGAACCACAGTCGCTCCTCCCATGCACCCATCATGAACGTTACGCAAGATGTTAGATCTTCTCGCGTTCCCCGGTCGAACCACTGTAGCTCCCCGGTCGATCATCAATCGCTCTGCTGGAGTGACGTTCGGTTGCGGAGCAGAGCGAAAGTCTGTACGCACCTTTTGAATTTTTTTCCAAACAAGTTTTTAGAGCGTCTCTTGAAGTCCAACTGAACATACATGCCAAAATTGATCGTATTTGGTTCAGTATATTTTTAGTTCTACTGAATGAATGAGTGAGTGAGTGAATGAATCAGGATTGTCATTTCGCTTTTATATAAACCGTATAGATATGATTGTGAGTTTTGAATTTCCTGTAATAATTTCTCCAAATATCTGTATAATAGCAGTGGAGGAAGTTAGGACATCAGCGATGCCAATTCTCTGCCTTGCCATTGTACTCCTACATTGTTGAAACACGATCTGGCAACGTTGAGGAGCTAGAAAAGAATAGCACTACCTGCAATTATTGGATTTCAAGTTGACTGAGACCAGTAAATTGAGTGACACAATCAGCCAAAAGATGGATGAGATTGTTCAGGATGAAGTCTGCTCTTTAGGAGTCAGAATCAGAAACTGTCTCAAGTGGATCACATTCTGAACAAACTCTCAAGTGTCTGCTTCTCTTTGAAAGTACTGAAGAATATAGTTGGAACAAAAACACTATTGAATGTCTTCCATGGCTATTTAATGTCGATAATTCAATATAGCATAATGTTCTGGGGTAGTGGAAAAAATAATCTCAATTCTGTCTTCAAAAAGCAAAAAAAAGCCCTCAGAATTGTCGACAACTTGAAGCCTTATGAATCTTGTAAAAACTCTTTCAGAAGACTCAGAATTTCAACAGTTCCTGCACTGTACTTCCTCGAAATTGCAACTATGACGAAGAAAAACGATAAGATATTAAGAGAGAGTCATATCCATCATAGTTACATTACTAGAAACCAGATAGTTCATCTTCAGTACCCGCAACACAGAACCGCAAGCTTAGAGAAAGGGCCACATTATAGCGGATTAAGAGCTTATAGGTAACTCTCTTCCTATGGAAATAAAATGTATTGAGTGCCCAAAAAGGTTTAAGAATGCAATAGAAGCTAAATTGATCGATGCATCTCCGTACAGTGTAGAGGAAAGCTTCAACTGTTGGCGCGTGTAGGTATTTTTTGCTGGCATATATTTTCAATTTTGACGTGTCATATGCTACCAAGCTTTGCTTGATTATGTAGTGTTACATGACGAAAATTAAACTAAACTAAACTACCTGCTTTGTCGAATGATATACAAGGATAGCAAAACCAAAGTTGATCAAATACTGCCATTATAACGTGGACCTCACTATAAATAGCATTCAAACCCACACTACTGACAGATTCAATACAAACTTTCAGTATTGGTTGAATGCAGGGCATTGATGTTATTCATATAGAATTCTGACAGATTGGTGTTCAAATATACCGCCTACGGCATATCACTTATATAATCCATTAGAACAAAATTACAGCTCAGAATAATGGAAAAGTTTGAAATGAGGTGGCAAAACCACTAAAAGCATCTGATGTACCCTTAGTCTATAGTGGGATAAAATCCAAATTTCCAGCTTGAGTCGGATGGGAAGCATTATGATGTTAAATGGTAAGAATTAATGCAATTTATCAGGAATATTGTCAGTTAAAAAGTAAGTTTCACAGTGGCATGACAAGCTTAGAAATAGTTTCATCAACAGAAGTTGGTTCACCTTGTTGATATCCTTGTCTGTCATGGAGACAAAGCAGATAGCGCTATCTTTTTCTAGCTCTGTACTGTTGCTAGATCTGTTTATGGCTATGAATATCTCTAATAATAGAGAGAAAATTTCCCAAAATCATCCGAAATTTCCCCAGTACCACAAAACACCCACGACGGGTGAAACTTTGTGCTGAATTGAAACTGTTAACTTTGAAATACTGGGTGACAGTTGAACAAAAGCCGGTTGAATTTTAACCGTGATAAATTTCAATCAGAGAAGCCGACTAATCAAAAAGGCATTCTCTGATTGGTTCTCGTGAAATTAATAACGATTAAAATTTAACCGTCTTTTGTGTGAAAATTTTCATGAAACCATTGAGCTCTAAATAACATCGTGTTGACATTGACTATACTGAGGTCCACGTTATAATGGCAGTGTTTGATTAGCAATGGTTTGATTGCTATCCTTGTCTGTCATTCAACAAAGCGGATAGCGTTATTTCTTTCTCGCTTTGCTCTGTTGCCAGATCGTCTTTCAACAATGTAGGATTAATAATCAACTAACAAAATATTTCATCTCAATTATGAACATAATCATCATCATCGTCATTGAAGGATTAGGCTCTGTTGGCCTGTTCCGGCATCCATTTCTTCATCGGTCGTCCGACGCCTCTTCTCCCATCGGGTTTGTAGTACCAAGCTTAAATTGGAAGTCTATTTGCTGGCATACGGAGTAGATGGCTAGAACAGTCTTCTCTACTTCATCATCATCATCTTACGTACAAGGATTAGGTTAATGCCTGTTCCGACTTACAAACAGCTTATTAATATCTATATTTCAATTACAAAATTACGCTATAATTTATACAAGTTGTGTATTTATTGCCATCTCTTCCGTGGCCTACCAATAGATCTTTTCCCTGCCGGTTTATAGTTCAATATCCGAAACTCTTCTCTACTTTTCCTCAATATTTGCAATAAAGACTCTCCATTCATTATGAACATTTATTATGGAATTATTGAAAAAAATAATTTTTTGACAAATAAAATATAATTGATTTATTCTAAACGAGAATAAACAGATAATATTACATCAATAAACCAGTATCAGCTACCCTCCATATCATTTTATATCGTTTATATCATTTATTTATTTATATTTTTTACAAAGTAGCACAGAATGGGAGAGGAAAACTAAGGATACTCCTTGTACTATTTCTCTCCCAAATTTAGATAACATTTTAAAAGTCCAAAATAGGGTTATAATTTCACTTTACTAAAATTTAGTCCATTTTCACTCAAAAACTAAGATTTTTAAATTTTGACGGTTGAAAACAGAATAAAAAACAAAAATATCACACTCATAAAAGGCATTGACAAGACATAGGATCGGCAACGTTGTTCTCCCATCTTCCTCCACTGCAATTATAACGTGGACCTCACTATAGTAAATTTCTTCATAACATAGGGTACAACCGATTTGACAACAGTTCAGAGCTAGAAAAGGATAGCGCTATCTGCTTTGTCCAATGACAGACAAGGATAGCAACACTAATGTCAATGAGATGCTGACTAAAATGTGGATCCCACTACACAGGTCGTCAGTTGGGATTAGTCAGTGTAATACGCACGCGAAAGTACGCGTGAGCGCGCTGATCAATTAATTGAGTTTGTATTTTCAATTGATGGGTATGTGAGAGCTCATTACGACCCCCAAATTACCCCTCTTACCCGCCCCAAAATCACCCCCTTCCACTACCAAAATCAACCCCCAAAATTACCCCCTTACCGCGAAAATCAACCCCCTCGACCCCTAACCCTCTGAGTCCCTCAATTATTATTTCAGCCCAAATATTAGTTGGCTGGCCAGTATTAATTTCTTCTCTTTTGTTCGCGACCGAATTGATTTCATTCATCAATAAAATCGCAATTGTTTG
The DNA here is from genome assembly GCF_014356525.2 of Nilaparvata lugens. NCBI lineage: Eukaryota > Metazoa > Arthropoda > Insecta > Hemiptera > Delphacidae > Nilaparvata > Nilaparvata lugens. The sequence goes on along the minus strand of NC_052516.1, from coordinate 6,544,277 downwards.
TTGAGTTTGCGTATTCTGAACTGAACAATAATAATTATAAATTGATGTAGAATCGAGAGACCAGTTTAATTGTTTGCTGTAATTTAATATTCCAGGTTGTGCTTCTATAGAGTTTGCAATTTTACTGTAAATTGAACAATATTGATGAAATTGAGATTTTCACAATCACTAGACTAATATTTGAAGAAAAAAGATTATTTAAACAGTATGCAAGTTTGTTGTGTTTGAACTGAGTTTGAAAAGCTTGAGATTGTTACAACCTCTAATCTATTGAAAACTGGGAGGTAATGTGTGCTGCACAAGGGTCCAATCACTTGACAAACTGAATAATAATTGAAGATTTGAAATATGCCTATAACCATCCTTGGTAAATTCAGAATAATTATGCAAAATTACAAGTTAATTAGTAGAGTAGTTCAGACGTGATGATCCGTCAAATATAATTTTCCTAAAAATTACCTAACCTGTCCTTAATTATAATATAGATTATGGATATAGACTAAAAGGTAACTCATGCTCCGCGAGGGTCCAATAAAATCTCAACAAACTGAAAATTTGATCTACTCAAGTCTTGAAGAATTGAAAATAGGTATATAAAATTCCTCGGTGAATTAAGAATCTATATGCAAAATTTCAAGTTAATCAGTTGAGTAGTTCTTGCTTGCAGAGTTGATTGATTTGCCTTCCTCTATGAATTTTAGTGGCAGCTTTATAGAATCCTCTGTCCAACTCCCTCTATTGGTTGTTTTTTTTTCAAGTTCTTGGCATCTCAGAGAAAAATCTGGTGTGGTACACTCACACAACTTCTCTTGCTCATTGAACTGTAAGCCTCATTCTTAAACGAGAATAATTTAGGGGAATAACATAATGACAATTGGCGGCTACATATTTAAAACTATCATGATCATACTATTCTCAGAGTTATAGCCTACTATAGATAAAAAGTAAGCCATGACAGAGTGCATTTTTTTGTGTAAATTGTGAAATCTGATGATTTTTTTTGAAAATCGTCAAAACAGTTGTTCTACTGATGAAATATCTCGACTATGTGTTCTTTTAGATAAACTTCTCTACCTACCTACTATACCTCATGCACGAGATGGAGGTTATAAAGTCTATTTCTCAAGGATGGGGTGGATCTCCTGTTAGTTTCAAGGAAGGATACTCATGCCTGTTGATAGAGTTGATAAATAACTATACAGAGTGTGAATTTAGAAAAGAAATGGTCCAGTCAGTTTTGAGAAAATCGTGATAGAAATCTAACAAAATCCATTTTTCTCAAGAATATTACGGAGCTCCTGCAATTTTTCCAGAAATGAGACTTATGTCAGTTGATAGGGCTTATAAATAGCTATCCCGGGTATAAAATTGAAGAAAATCGTTAAAGCCGTTTTCGAGAAAACCATAAAAAACATGGTTTTTAGTCATTATTTAGTCGTGGTTTATTTTTCATCTTGAATTGAATTTTTTTTGTCGGATTCTCATGGTATAAGGACCTTGAGTTTGAAATTTCAAGTCAATCGGTCAACTAGGAATGGAGTTGTTCACAGACATACACACGCCTACACACACACCTACACACACACCACACACACACACACACACACACACACACACACACACACACACACACACACACACACACACACCACACACATACACACACACACCCAAAAATCATGTTTTTGGACTTAGGGGACCTTGAAACGTATAGAACTTTCCTTACCTATAGTAATAGGGCAAGGAAAGTAAAAATAAGGTGTTAACAGTGTTGTTTCAAGCACGGTATATTGGAGAAGACGGTAGGTGCAATACCTACTATTACAAGTAATAGGTAGGTGTTACACGCATGTCTGTGCTAAATTTTCGGTTCAGCTGACGTCATTTTATATCCAATCAGCTGTTTTTAACAAAAATAAGTTTCATAAATTGCCAATAGGTGTTGAAAACCTCGGTTGGTGGCGATGATGCAATCCAGCTGGCTGGCCACTGCGCAGTTATTTTATGACCCCTACCGTTTTCATCTAAATACCGTGGTTTCAAGCTTACAGTAAATTGACTTGAAACAAGTATTGGAAACAGTGATGGGGAATGCCTGTAACCTACTGCCATTGCCCCATAGTGTCTTACCGGGTCTTTTGACATTACTAGAACGTTTATGTGCTATCGAAAATGCCTGACTTTACTAAAACGTTTAGGATGACCAATAGAAAATCAGTTTGGTCGATGGTTTATACATCAAGTTGAACCCTAATTAGTACACTAGGTGATTATGGCATGGAACCTATGATAGTGTGAACAGAAACATTACTTACATTGCTGGAAAGTACTGTGAAAGTTATAATAAGAAACAGTTGAAGCTTGACAGCAAACTGGCACACCAAAGCATAATGGCTAACTGATGATGACAAGCTAAAAATGAGTTCTTCTTCTTCACACCAAGCATCTAGCGTGGTTGGCAACGACTATAAATACATAGAGTGGCATATAGACTGCTAACCGGAGCAACCCCACACTCAGACATGCTCATGACATGATGATGCATCGTGAATTTCCTATCCCTAGCTCAGACATGATGATGCATCGTGAATTTCCTATCCCGTACGTGTCTAAGCAATTCTTCCCTCTATCATACTAGTAGCTCTGTGAACAGTAGACCTCACGCAGTATTCTCATTCACAAGTACCTGATGTCACCTGTTTTAAATGTTAACAAACTCAGTTCGCGTTTGAATTTGTATTCCATATGATATATATAATTCATCCATTTCCGTGATAATCTTTCCATCTGATAAAAATTAATTTTTTACAACTAGTAGTTCTGTGAACAGTAGACATCACGCAGTATTCTCATCCACAAGTACCTGATTGAAACTATAGACTTTATGGAAATACAGCAATAGACTGGCTTCTCCACACATCTGTGTAATCCCTTGTCAGCTGATTTATGATGAATAATTCTATAGTATGATTTTTACTCTTATATTGACGTATGAAGGAGGCTCTTTTTTCTTTTTATAATATCCTTAAAATGCAAAATTTCCAAAAACCTTGTATATACGTCGACGCGCAATTAAAAAAGGAACATACCTGTCAAATTTCATGAAAATCTATTACCGCGTTTCGCCATAAATGCGCGACATATAAACATTCTAACATTTAAACATTAAGAGAAATGCCAAACCGTCGACTTGAATCTTAGACCTCACTTCGCTCGGTCGATAAAAATATTATAATTTCTTCAGCATCATTTACTTCATTTTTAATCACCTATTGAATTAGTTTTTTTCAAATGTGAGAATATTGATACTGATGGGCACACATAATAATACCATGACTGCAAAACAAAATATTGAAACCAATGATCTTTAAGATGCATACCTCTTTAAGGTCTTTCATTGAAACTATAGACCTAATAGGAATACAGAAATAGACATCTGTGTAATCACTTATCAGCTGAGTGTTTATGAATAATTCTAAAGTCTGATTAATCCTATCTTCAGAGTAGATGATATATATAGTGATATCGGAGTACGGAGGAATTAATTTTCCTTTCATATTATCCTTTAAATGCAGAATTTCGAAAAACCTTGTGTATACATCGACGCGCAGTTGAGAAAAGGAATATTTTTGCCAAATCTCATCGAATTCTATCAATGCGTTTGGCCGTAATCGCGTTACATACAGACAGACAAAAGCAAATCCGAGTTGAAACATAGACCTCACTACGTTCGGTCAATTATAGATAATCTAACTAACCGATACATTTAAGGTGCGTACATATATATGCGCCGCGAACATGAGCAATTCCCTTTTAATCAGCTGACTATATCTGTATTTTTACAGAAACGGTACAATACAGATATAAAAAGCTTGGCATCAGCTGATTAAAAGTGAATTGCTCATGTTCGCGGCGCGTATATCTGTACGCACCTTTACAATCACATTCACAGGCTAGATCAGTGTTTAGTGTTCCCCTCAAAGTGGGAGTGGCATTGTAACACCTCTCGGCCAATCACAGCACAGTACGACGTTCTAGCCAGACAGCCAATCAGAGCCTTCCAGAATGAGAATAGTGTTTATAATGTTCAACAGCAGTGAAGGAGGATAGGAGAACAGCATTGCCGATTCTCTGCCTTTACACTGTCTTCTATTGAGGATATACCGGTAGGCCTATATCTGGGGCCTGTTTCACAAAGGTACAAGTAGGTTACAAGTCTTGTTGCCAACCATGGTTTTGGAGAACAGCTGATTACAAGCGTTTCACAAAAGCAGAATTGTAAACTTGTAGTTACAATGAATTTCTACAAGTTTACAAGTGATTTGCTTGTTATGAACAAGTGTTTCACAAAGATTTTCATTGTAGCCAACAATTTTTGTCGAAATTACTTGTTCGTAACTATGAAATTTCTACCGAAGTGGAAAGCTATGTAAAGGATTTACAAGTGATAATTAAAATGATTTTAAATATTTTATAAATATCTCTAATAATTAGAAATGCCCTATATTCCTCTATAATTCATTATTTTGGAAATATATGCATCAGAAAATTGAATTTAATAAATTTCCAAAATAGTTATTAATATGTTACCTCATAGGTTATGTGTACTATAGTATATATACACATTATTTATAGTATACATTATATATAGTACTTATACTATATATATATACAGAGTACATATACTGTGTAGGCTACAAATTCAGCAATAAATGAAGTAGACTGTACAAAAAACATTATATTGCTTTCAAATATTTTCAAAGTAATTATTAATAAATACAAGTAACCTTTAGAAAGGATGAAAAAAGGAAAATATTATCATGAAAATAGGTTATGTTTACTATTGGAGTACTACTTGTAGACTTGTAAAATTGTGAACTTGTAAACTTGTAGATCATAAATTTTTGTGAAACGTGAGTACTTGTAAACTTGTAACTACAAGTACTCGTTCGTAGCCATGGTTGGTAACAATACTTGTACCTTTGTGAAATAGGCCCTATGTTTGTTTCAAATAATCAATTATCAATTTTATTAGTCGAGAGAAAATCATGTTTTAATGGTTAATCAATGAATATTTTTAATTTAGATTGAATCTTTTGTTAATCAATTATATTTCTTCATTGTTGAAAGACGATCTGGCAAAGTGGCAGAGCTGAGAAAGGATAGAGCTATCTGCTTTGTCGAATGATAGACAAGGATAGCAACACCAATGTTGATCAAATACTGCCATTATAACGTGGACCTCACTATACCAATGTGAGCTAATATCAGTAATAATACCACTCTAATGGGACGGATGGACATTTATCATAGACGGCTGGAACATTATAGAGTGCTCAAAGCCCCAAGCTTACACCCTGAAATTAATGGACGTATTAACTCCATGAGTGTACTACATACTGTGACAATGCTGCCATATGGAGACCCTTACTCTCTCTGATTCTCTCTCACTCTCTCTCACTCTCTCTCAATCTGTCTCTCTTGCTCACTCTCTCTGAGATTATATCACTAATTTTTATCAATTCTAATCACTATTCCAATCTCCAACTTCCCTTTAATTTTCTCACACTCTTTTTTCTATCTCTCTCCGTCTCTCTGTCACTTTCTCCCTCTCTCTGACTGACACTCACTCCCTCTCTCTCTCTCTTCCTTCCCCTTTCACTCAATCTTTCTCTCACACACAGACTCTCTCTCTGTCTCTTTTGGTAGAGAGTTAGTGGGGAGGATATTTTTAATATTCTTTCCGAAGAATGGACATTGATATGTCCAAAGCTCCGCCAATTTATGTAGATGCATAACAATATGATTATTATCTATAGTTATTATATTACAAATTGCTTTTTTATATCATATACAGTTCAATAATTATTTTCTTAGTCTATATCATGTAAATTCATCTATAATTTTGCTGTATTATAAGCTATTGTATATAAGTGTATAAGACAGTATATATTGTAATCTACATAAATAAAGTACTCAATCAATCAATCAATCAATCAATCACTCTTTCTATATCTGTCTCGCTCGCTATCACTCTCTCTTAGATTATATCACTAATTTTTATCAATTCTAATCACTATTCCAATCTCCAACTTCCCTTTAATTTTCTCACACTCTTTTTTCTATCTCTCTCCGTCTCTCTGTCACTTTCTCCCTCTCTCTGACTGACACTCACTCCCTCTCTCTCTCTCTTCCTTCCCCTTTCACTCAATCTTTCTCTCACACACAGACTCTCTCTCTGTCTCTTTTGGTAGAGAGTTAGTGGGGAGGATATTTTTAATATTCTTTCCGAAGAATGGACATTGATATGTCCAAAGCTCCGCCAATTTATGTAGATGCATAACAATATGATTATTATCTATAGTTATTATATTACAAATTGCTTTTTTATATCATATACAGTTCAATAATTATTTTCTTAGTCTATATCATGTAAATTCATCTATAATTTTGCTGTATTATAAGCTATTGTATATAAGTGTATAAGACAGTATATATTGTAATCTACATAAATAAAGTACTCAATCAATCAATCAATCAATCAATCACTCTTTCTATATCTGTCTCGCTCGCTATCACTCTCTCTTAGATTATATCACTAATTTTTATCAATTCTAATCACTTTTCCAATCTCCAACTACCCTTCAATTTTCTCACACTCTTTTTTCTATCTCTCTCCGTCTCCCTGTCACTGTGACTGACACTCTCCCTCTCTCTTTGACTGACTCTCTCTCTCTCTTCCTTTCCTTTTGACTCTCTCTGGGAAGAATACTTCGAATATTCTTTCCAAAGAATGGACATTGATATGTCCAAAGCTCCGCCAATTTATGTAGATGCATAACAATATGATTATTATCTATAGTTATTATATTACAAATTGCTTTTTCATATCATATACAGTTCAATAGTTATTTTCTTAGTCTATATTATGTAAATTCATCTATAATTTTGCTGTATTGTAAGCTATTGTATACAAGTGTATAAGCCAGTATATATTGTAATCTACATAAATAAAGTACTCAATCAATCAATCAATCAATCTCTTGCTCACTCTCTCTGAGATTATATCACCAATTTTTATCATTTCCAATCACTTTTCCAATCTCCAACTTCCCTTTAGTTTTCTCACACTCTTTTTTCTATCTCTCTCCGACTCTCTGTCACTCTGACTGACACTCACCCTCTCCCTTTGACTGACTTTCTCTCTCTCTCTTCCTTTCCTTTTCACTCTCTCTGGGAAGAATACTTCGAATATTCTTTCCAAAGAATGGACATTGATATGTCCAAAGCTCCGTCAATTTATGTAGATGCATAACGATATAATTATTACTACCTAGGCCTATAGTTATTACAAATTGCTTTTTCATATCATATACAGTTCAATAATTATTTTCTTAGTCTATATTATGTAAATTCATCTATAATTTTTCTGTATTGTAAGCTATTGTATATAAGTTTATAAGCCAGTATATATTGTATTCTACATAAATAAAGTACTCAATCAATCAATCAATCAATCAATGTCTCTCTCTCTCTCTCTCTCTCTCTCTCTAAGGTTTTACGGTTGAGTTCTAAAGGGGAGGGTATCCTTGATACACTCTCTGAGAATGGACTTCTTAAGGTCCAAACTTCACCGTTTCATGTGAAAACATTACAGTAGTACCTTAACTTTTGCATTTTTCATCACTTTTCTTACTCAATATTATTGTAGAACTCATTAGTTTAATATGATTCACCATGTCATTTTTCCGCTACTGGAATTTATTTTTAACGCTAGAACGTAAGTTGAATTATGTTTTGTTAAACACATGAATAAAGGAATCTGAATCTGAATCTGAATCTCTCTTTCTTTCCTTTCCACTCTCACACTCTCACTCAATCTTTCTCTCACACACAGACTATTGCTCTCTCTCTTTCTCTGGTACGTTGATGCAAAAAACCGATTTGCATAAAGTAGAATATAATGTCTAAAATTTAACACACCACATTGAATTTCTCTCTCCAAATTCTCTCTCATACACCACTCTCTCATACACCTACTCAATTTCTCTCTGACGCATAGTCACTCTCTTTCTCACACAGACTCTCTCACTCTGTCTCTCTCTCTGTAGGTTAATGCACAAACCCGATTGATATAAAGTAAAATATAAGTGTGAAAACTAACACTCAATTGGAGTTATCTCTCCAATTGTCTCTCATCTCGCATACACTATCTCTCTCACACTCTCACTCAATCTTTCTCTCACACACACAGACACACACCCTCTCTCACTCTCTCTCTCTCTTACTTCTACTCAGCCTGTATCTGTTTCTCTCTCAATCCCACTCTCTCTCTCTCTTTGTAGTTTGATGCACAAACCCGATTTGAACAGAGTGCAGTGTGTGACGTTGAATCCCGAAATAAACTCTGATTGATCCGTTTCTATTCACAGTTGAATGATAACTGCAAAATAATGGCTATCTAGCCACTCTTCAAAACTTTATTATCGCTTGCATTATTCCTCTCTCTCTCTCATTCTCTCTAAGATCTTCATTTCTGATAGGTTTTCTTATAGCATTTATCTAGTGAATTTGAATATTGTTCTCCAATTGTATTAATAATAGTATATCTCGCACCTAGAGCAGAAAATGATTTTCCGGCTCGAAATCGGTTTTCCAAGTCCAAGGCTGTAGGCCGAGGACTAGAAAAGATTGAGAGCCGGAAAAACATTTTTGCCCATGGTGCAAACGCTATTTTTTCGCCACACACAAAATAAACACTATATATTGAAATAGTTGTTTTTACTAAGCACTTCCGAAAGCAGAAGTGGAAGGTGATAGCTCTAGCAAATCTGAGGTAATCTGAATATCAGGAAATTGTCAAGTATTTTTATTAAAAGAATAGTTGTTTACTAAGCACTTCCGAAGCAGAAGTGGAAGGTGATAGCTCTAGCAATCTGAGGTAATCTGATATCAGGAAATTGACAAGTATTTTATTTTTATTCTGATTTGTCTAAATAACCTAAAAGATGATGTTCAATATGTGGAGGTTGAGTTTATACTTTTTTATTCTTTCAAATGACAATAAGATGATTTATTATAAATGCTTTAATTATTGAATAATGAACACAAATAATGAAAAGTTTTCCGATCAGGTGTTTTTTGATCACCTTTCTTAGTTTCATGTTAGCGGCTGGAAAGGGTACTCTTCCCGGCTCAGGCCGGAAAGAAACCTGTTCTGATGTCAGAAGAGAGTCGTCTGCAAACAATGTCTTTCAGATCTACGTAGGGACTGGAAAACAGCTGCTTTCTGTGCAGTGTGGCGAAAATTAAGTTCAAAATTCTCTTTTATCATATGTAATTGTATTTTAATTAAGAATTTTGTTTATTTATATAATTATTGTGGAAAAACGATCTGGCAACATTGCAGAACAAGAGAAGAATAGCGCTATCTGCTTTGTCAGATGAAAGACAAGGATAGCAACACCAAAGTTAATCAAATACTGCCATTATAACGTGGACCTCACTATAGAGTGTCCCACACAAACGTGCATTTGTTTCACACAAATAATGTGCGTGTGTTGATGTGTTTCACACATGTGTGCTTGTGTATAGAGAAGGATAGCGCTATCTGCTTTGTCAGATGACAGACAAGGATAGCAACACCAAAGTTAATCAAATACTGCCATTATAACGTGGACCTCACTATAGTGTCCCACACAAACGTGCATTTGTTTCACACAAATAATGTGCGTGTTTTGATGTGTTTCACACATGTGTGCGTGTGTATAGAGAAGGATAGCGCTATCTGCTTTGTCGAATGATAGACAAGGATAGCAACACCAAAGTTAATCAAATACTGCCATTATAACGTGGACCTCACCATAGTGTCCCACACAAACGTGCATTTGTTTCACACAAATAATGTGCGTGCGTGTCTATTGATGTATCTCACACATGTTCACACACACATGTTCACACACACATGTTCGCACACACATGTGTGCGTGTGTGAAGCAACAAAAAGCCGTTTTCCATTTGTCAATTGAAATGGCGTTTGCATTGGGACTATAGAAATGCTCTCAACATGCCATTGGGCCATTTCTGTGCGCCTCGCCCAAACAATGGCTCCATTGGCGCGGCTTGTGGTCAGATGCCCTTTAACCTACTCTATTTACCCCTTTCTACCCCCCTGTACCACCTTGCTGTGCCGTTCACCCTCTCCTTCTTTCCTGTTTTCTTCTCTTTTCACTGTATTTACTCTTTCTTTTATCCTCCCATGTTCCTTCTATCTTCAACTTCTATCCCGTTTTCTTCCTCTTCTTACTGTATTTTCTCTCTCTTCAGGTATCTCTCTTCTCTCCTCCTTCCATACTTTACCCCCTTCTCTCAACCTTTTAACCCCCTCTGTACCCCTTCTGTACCATTCAACCTCTCCTTCTATCCGGACTTCTTCTCCATTCCACAGTATTTTCTCCCTATACCTTTCAGGTATCATTTACTTTCTCTTCTATCCTGTTTTCTTCTCCTCTTACTGATTTCCTCTCTCTTTTACCCTCTCAAGTCCCCTTTACCCTATCCTTTTACCCCCTTTTGTACCATTTACACTCTTCTTCTCTCCATCTATGGTAGAGAGTTAGTGGGGAGGATATTTTTAATATTCTTTCCGAAGAATGGACATTGATGATTGTCAAAGCTCCGCCAATTTATGTAGATGCATAACCATATAGTTATCCATAGTTATTATATTACAAATTACTTTTCATATCATATACAGTTCAATAATTATTTTCTTAGTCTATTATGTAAATTCATCTATAATTTTGCTGTATTGTAAGCTATTGTATATAAGTGTATAAGCCAGTATATATTGTAATCTACATAAATAAAGTACTCAATCAATCAATCAATCCTTTTACCCCCTTTTGTACCATTTACTCTCTTCTTCTCTCCCCATTTATTTTCTTCTCATTGTAGACACTCTCTCTTTTTCATCCTCTCATATTCCCTTCACCCATCCGTCCATTCTTTTCCGCCTTTTGTACCCTTCATCCCTTCCTGTTTCATTATCCCTCTCCTCCTATCCTGATTTTTTCTCTTACACTGTATTTGTTTCTCTCTCTTTCAACCCCCTATGTACCATCCACCACTTCTGTAACATTTACATTCTCCTTCTATCCTGTTTTCTACTCTTTTCATGTATTCTCCCTGTCTGAAACAAGCTGAACAAACAACAAGAGCAAGCTGAATTAGAAGAGGCAGTAGAGGAACAATAATAGGTTATCACATTGGCAAAATTCCCTCCTAGTCTTGAGTTATAAGCATTTGAAGATGAGTGATTTCTCTAATCTGAGAGCTGAGGTAAGATTCAATGTTTCAGTGGATAACTCATCTTGTATTGTAGCAAAATGTCTCATATTATAGCACACGACACTTGTTAGGTCAACCTCTATCCATAGTCCGAATATCAACCAATAACAAGACGTAGGAGGAAGGAGATTTGCAACAATAGTAAAGCGAAGAAGCTGGCAAAGAAAAAATAGTACAAGGAGAACAGAAATGATGAGAAGATGAAGAAGAACAAGAACAAGAATAAGTAGAGCGAAAAAGCTGACAAAGAAAAAATAGTACAAGGAGAACAGAAATGATAAGAAGATGAAGAAGTAGAAGAACGAGGAGGAAAAGGAATAGTATAAGGAAAAAAAGAAGAACGAAGAAGAAGAGAGAAGAGAAGAAGAAGAGAAGAAGAAGAAGAACAGAAGAAGAGAAGAAGAAAGAAGAAGAAGAAGAATAAGAAGAAGAAGAAGAAGAAGAATAAGAAGAAGAAAAGAAGAAGAAGAAGAAAGAAGACAAAGAGAGAAGAAGAAGAAGAATAAGAAGAAAAGAAGAAGAAAAGAAGAAGAAGAAGAAGAAGAATAAGAAGAAAAAAGAAAGAAGACAGAAGAAGAAGAAGGAAGAAGAAGACGAAGAAAGAAGAGAAGAAGAAGGAGAAGAAAAGAAGAAAGAAGAGCACGTAGATAAAGGTGAAGAAGAATAAAAGAAGGGAAATGGAACACTAAACCACACTGACCGTCAGCTTTCGAATTCAGGAAAACTGAATTATCCCTCCATCCCTGTTTCACTGCCAGGTGATGTTGTGAAATTTGCCTATTCCCTACCTTCATCCCAACCCCTATCCCTCTACCCCTAACCCTTACTCCTAGCACTACCCCTAACTACCTAACCTCACCCGCCGCTTGACCATTTGCCATGGCCAGATCTAATTGCTATTCTCGCTAATTTAGCTGGCAGCGCATCCCATATTCTAAACTCTACGTATTCACTTCTATTACGACAACTTCGCAACATATGTGTGGCTGCTGTTTCACAAATTGCTACATATTATTAGCTCATCTCCCGTTCATTGCATTCTCCTTTTTCCCTTCACTTCTCCATCGGATTTTCATTTTATTCATTCATTCATACAATAAGTACATCATCAAAATGATAGGGAGAGGAAAAATAAGGTAACCGTGTGGTATTCCTCTCCCAAATTCAGATAACACATAGTCCGAAATACCTTAAATTCCGAAAAAAAGATTGTGATAATATTTCAGAGAAATGAGAGACACATGTGAAACAGTTGAGAATAAGAAGGAGATGGAGAAAAAGATGAAGTGAAGGGAGAAAGAAAGGTTCAATAAACGGGAAAGAAAATTATGAGAAACCTGGGAAAGTGAGATACAATAACCAAACAGTTGGAATAAGAAGGAGAAATGAAGGGAAAAAGGAAGATTCAAGATTCAAGATTCAAGATTTTTATTCGCCATTAAGTACAGTACAAGTTTATCTTATACTAGCGTACAATAGGTCGTAGTCACTAATCTAATTAAGACTTATATTACAGTCGAGTCAAAAAGAATTAATTAAAATGAGCATATTATTCAATAAGCTGTCAAAAATAGTCATAAACATTAAGTATGCAAGAAACATAATTAACATGTATGCATGTTGAAACATAAATTACAAACATAAAACATACTTAAAGTATAAATCAGAAAACATCTATTAAAAACTATTGCTGATACATCAACCATACCGGTACGTCAAACTTCTCAAGTCATGGGCGAGAAATTCTTCAATTGAATAAAATGCTTGTTTTTTCAGCCAGTATGATACAGTAAGCGCAAATACTTTATATGGCAGGTTTCTGATTGATTGAGGTAGTTTATTGAACAAAATATATTGCTGATACTTGTGACTTCTGTGTGACTTGTGTAGCCTGATACTTGGAGTTACTAGGTTTTCTCGGTGTCTGGTCTGATACTCATGTTGATGGCTATGTCTATGGAAAAATTTCATATTTTTTTTACATATATAAATTGACATAGATATACATAGATGGAAGGGTCATTATATTCAAATCTATGAAGCTGTTCCTACATGTTTCCTGACTCTTCAAACCAGCAATACAACGAATAGCTCTTTTTTGCCATACAAATGCTTTTTTCACCTCACTACTATTACCCCAAAGTCTAAGACCATAGTTTAGTTGCGAGTGGAACAAACCATAATAAGTAAGAATCAAAGTATCACAACTAACGCAGGATTTTAGTTTTCTTAAGAGAAAAATGACTCTTGATAGCTTTTTGCATAAGTGCTCAATGTGACTACACCAGCTTAATTTACTATCCAATACAATGCCTAATAGTTTGACAGGTTTCAAACAATTGGGGAATTGACCAGTGAGTAAGACTATATTTATCATCAGAGTTAATGGTGTCAAAATTGATTCAATTATATTTTTTAAAATAAAATTCGATAGACCAAAACAGTCTTCACTTTTTGAGGAGCTTAACTTATTCACAATGGATATCACAGTTTCAGGTTTGACCACTTTAAATGAGAATTCAAGAGTGCTGCTATTAATACCCTCAGCAAACTTAAAATTATGCAATAGTTCAGCATAGGTCACCGAAGATTGGTTTAGATCTTTGGATACAGTATTTGGCACATAACAAAGAAGTCATTGAGTATGTCTGGTGAAATATTAATTTTTTGAGGAGCTGAGTCATTTCCTATTTCCTTCTTTACAATTTTCCATGCTGCTCTACTCCTATTAGAGGATTTACAGATAACATCATCATTTGCCATAATTTTCGCTCTATCAATAGCTATACAATATTGTTTTTTGTAATTCTTAAATATAACTTTGGCATTTTCAGTATTAGTTATCTTCCAAACATTATACAGCATCATTAGGTGCTCCCTCATGAGCTTTAATTCAGACGTGTACCAGTTTTTCTGACTAGATTTAGACTTTGGCTTATAATTAATTACAGGACAGTGTATATCAAAATAGGACTTTAAAACATTAATAAACATAGACATCACAGAATTTGTATCACAGACATTGCATATGTATGACCAGTTATGACTAGAGAGACTTTTTTGTAGTTATTAAGCCTATTAGTTGTAATGAGACGTCTTTTATGGGTTTCTGTCTCATTGTTATTATTTTTAAAATTTCTGACAATATCTACGGAGAGATCAGCAAATATACCTGCATGGTCTGATATCAGATCCTGATCATACAGTTTACACTCAATACGTTCGGACTTAACACATGTATATATATTGTCCAAGCTTGCTTTTCCTCTTGTTGGTAGGGAGTGCACGTTATACAGATTAAAGGATCTCATGACATTTAAAAATTGTTGGATTTCAGGTCTATGTAATTCAAGAATGTTAAGATTAAAGTCTCCAGCAATTGCAATGAAAGAGTAGGATTTCTCAGTGATATAATTTAAAACTTCTTCTAGCTTGCTGAGAAAGTCCTGAATATTGGAGTCCGGTGTTCTGTATACACTTATTATTATACCTTTATTGTGGACGAGTTTATGGCTGATATTTCGAAAACCTTCTCTACGCAAAAGTTACTAACATTCATAGAACTATATTTGATTGAGTTTTTGACTAATATGGATGAGCCACCATGTGTGAGTGGGGGAGACCTGCAGTACGAGGCAGCTAGGGTGAAACCACTTGGAACATAAAGTTTAATTTCATCATTACTAAGCCAATGCTCATTGATACACACAACATCAGTAGAATTATCTGATAAGATTAGCTCTAGTTGATTTAGTTTGGATCTTAGAGAACAAATATTTATTAAAATCATTTTTATTTTCTTCAAATTTGTTGTTTTGCTATTGTTTGTTTCTAAGCTAGGATAATCCTTGTTGTTTGGATTCATACAATCACTATCACTTCTACTTGATCTTATTTCATCAGATTGTGCCCTAAAAAATGATTGACGTTATTGTGTTTCAAGGGGATTGGGTCAAGAACTAGTTCCGTTGTGTTGGCTAGCTGATGCACCAATTCTAAAATCTTTTGAGAGACAAACTTTTTGCCTAAAGAGTTCAAATGAAGGCCATTTGATGTTGTAACATATTTAAATCTGGGTAGATAAAAAGCCCTAACAGAAATAGTAATAGGTCTAAAAATAAAGTAATTGGCTAATATCGCCAAGCAGATAATAAACAAGATTAGATAGCATCAGCTTGTTCTGGCTAAATGGTACAAGAACTTAAAAGGGATTTGAAGGAAGTTTACTACTCATAAATAGATTATTTATAAAATATTTGAAGATTGAGGTTAGGTAGATGTATTCACAGATCGGTGACCTAGAGATCGATCAAACCGAAGAACGTAGAATCTGACCAAAACCCCTTGGCAGAGCTTTATTGCATTCGGATGGTGTGCAATGTGAAAAAACACCCGTCCACGTGGCTAATTATTAGGTAGCATGGAATTAATATTAATATATAGAATATTAACTAGCATGCAAAGAGCATAAATAAAAAACAAATAAAAATAATTTAATGTATTCAGGAAATAAGAGTTACCAGGCGCATGAATACCTAATAAAATTGCATGCACCAATAGTAAAACGGCAGTTAATAGGCGGCAACTGTAGGCCAATTCAAAAATATTATATATATTTATATAAATGTGCTAGATTTTGTGTAAAAATTTGTGTA
Source organism: Nilaparvata lugens (assembly GCF_014356525.2). Lineage (NCBI taxonomy): Eukaryota > Metazoa > Arthropoda > Insecta > Hemiptera > Delphacidae > Nilaparvata > Nilaparvata lugens. The sequence goes on along the minus strand of NC_052516.1, from coordinate 6,528,273 downwards.
ATCTATGTTATCAATATGGCTCGAATGCAAAGAAATTATTAATCATATAATCTAAGCAATATTTGGCATTTTTTGTAAGATCTATTTGAATTTAATGGCGGAGGATTGAGATATTTAAATTTTATGCTAATTTGAAAGTCGGAAAGAGGATCTGTAAAACTTGAGAAGGAAGAACCAGGACTCGCCAGCCAGATGCCACCATAAGAGGACCCCAAATATTTTAGAGCGAAGTACCTTATTAATAATTTGTAAAAGTTAAAGTTAAAGTAAATTATTAAATTTCTTAAGAAGACTTCGTGATGCTATTGTGAAGCAGAAGTCATTTTTCATTATAATTAAATTTATAACCCCTGGAGGAGACGATTCCAGCTACCATATTCCCGGACCGCATGGAGTTGGATCGACATCGGCGGCTTACAAGAAGATTTTCGACACGTGAGTGATTTAAATTTGAATTTAGTGATGGGCGCCCTAGTGCTTCGAAATAATCTGATGATCAAAGCTAGCTCGCCGAAAGGGTTATTATAAATTAAGAAATTAATAAGAGTAATACTTGCGCAAGTAAAAATTAGTATTAAAGGTATCTAATTGAAAGAAAAATATATAGATCAATATTTTTAGAAATTTCTATTTAATCAAAGAAGTACGAAATCTAGGCTATCAAACGTATGCATACAATATTTAATTTTTTGCAATACAATTTGCGATAATTTATCATAGTTCTAATTCACTAGATGAATGGCTCTACCTATTTCCGTCAGGTGCCGAATCTTGCACCCTGAGATAAAAATATATATTCGATACAAAGAAATCTACTAAGTACTAGAGATGTTAATATATATATATATTTGGATTATTAGTGGCTAATTTATCAAGCTGATCTTAGAGCACATATTTTTTGATTGAATTATCCAAGCAGACAAGTATTAGCAAGTACATGTCACAGCTACATGCCAAAGAATGCATATGATTTCAAGATAAAGGCACATGGTAATGATTCGTGCCATAAATCTAGAATATAAAGTTAGCCTGTGATATTTTTATTGATTTCAAATATTGTTCTATTTTTATATTATTTTTTTTATCGCTCTATATATATATTTTTTGCCTCGATTGATCTTTGCATTATTTATGTAATATATGTGTAAATTTCATGGTGTGCAATTTATTTTATATTCCTCAACACTATAGTATAAGTATCATTTATATATATATATTTATTATTTACTGAATTACAAGAGTTATGGAGAAGCCCATATCTAGGCCTATCAAGATTTTTTAAGACTGAATACTATTAGAAAACCACGACCTAATTGTATTAAATCTCATGCTTACCGACTGATGCCAAGCAGGAGGCTAATCGTTATTTAAATATAAAGAATAACGTGACAATGTATGGAATCTTCTTCCTATATTGGTTATATTAACAAATGAAACATTTTTAAATTTTTTGCAAAGAATGAAGTTCTCGTTGTTTGCTCTCTGGACTTCCTTGTTGATCGCAGACCATCTCGGCAGGTCATGCCTATGAGGCACCGAGAACACCAGCACATGACCTCCACGTCGGCTCTGCAGGTCGCGTAGTTTACTTCTAAGCGCAGATTGTAGCTCCTTCCTCTCATTGCAGGCTATATCGTTTGTGCCGGCAAGAAAAACAAGCACATCATTGGCGTTCACCTCACCAGTCTCCTTCACCACCTCCCTGAATCCTGCTCCAGGTTTAATCATGCTTGAGAATGTATGATTCTCATCTCTGAAATGTTTATAGACATCTCTCCCTTGGCTATCAGCGTAAAACTGAATATTGAAAGTCCGAGTTCTAGTAGACCTTTTTTTTTTGCGTTTGAGATACAGGCGCCGCAGACTCGCGTGTCCGCGTTCTGTTCACAGTAACTCTGTTTGCAGGCAAAGCGAAACGCGAATCACTCCTCCCCAACACTGCGAATCTATTTTCAGTTTGAACTGGTGGATTCGAAGTACAGCTTCTCGATTTAAAACTTTGTTTGGGTGTAATAAAATCACCTATCTCGGATGCTGGTTTGAGATAAGGGTGGAAATTCACTATCTGATGGAAGATGGAATAAACTGAAAATAAAATTGTGAGAATTGTGACAGTTGGAAATACTTGTAAACTGAAAATCTTGTGAATTGAAGAACTACAAGACTTATGGCTGGTTTCCGAGCTCGGGATTTAGCTAAGTTCTAGGCTTTAAACAGCTGGAGTCAGAAAATTGGCTTTCGAAAACGGGGCGTAGTCCTAGTCATTGTCACAGTCACGTTTGAATTAAATTTCGAAAAACTTGAAAATTGAACACAAAATAAAATAAAGAGAAAATACTATGAAGTTTAAGCTGTTTTGGAATTATTTAGGAATGTTTAATCTCGTCAAGGAAAAACGTTTCCAATTATAGAAATTAGAAAATAAAAACTACGACTACTGTTATAAAAGCTGCGACTACACCCCGTTTTGGAAAGCCAATTTTCTGAGTCCAGCTGTTTAAAGTCTAGAACTTAGCTGAATCCCGAGCTCGGAAATCGGCCCTAAGTCTTGCAGTTCTTCAATTCACAAAATTTTCAGTCCACAAGTATTTCCAACTCTATGTATCTCTCATTCTCCTAAATTTATCATATTCTCACAATCAATCTCCTTTTCAGTTTATTCCATTCTTCTTCTTCCCTTCACTTCTCATTCTCCTTCTTATTTTAACTTTGGTAATTGTATCTCTCATTTTCCCGAATTTCTCATAATTCACTTTTCCGTTTATCGCACACTTTTTTCTCACTTCATCTTTTTCTCTATCTCTTTCCTATTCTCAACTGTTTCACATGTATCCTTCATTTTTCTGAATTTCTAATATTCTCAAAATTTCTCTTTTGTTTATTGCATCTACTTTCCACCATTCTCTTCTCCTTCCCATTTTTTACTGTATGTATCATTCATTCCCCAGAATTTCTCATATTCTCACAATTTTCTTTCAGTTTATTCCATCTTCCTTTTTCCCTTCACTTCTCCTTCTTTTTCTAATTTGAACTGTCTGGCATTCATCTCTGTTTTTCCCAAATTTCTCATAATTTTGTTTTCCGTTTATTGCATCTTTCTTTCTCCCTTCACTGCATCTTTTTCTCCATCTCCTTCTTATTCTCAACTGTTTCACATGTATCTCTCATTTCTCTGAATTTCTCATATTATCACAATCTTTTTTTCGCTCATCGCATCTTTCTTTATCTCCTTTCCTCTCCTTCACCTTATTCGACATACTATCAATATTACTCCGCATGTAACCCTCATTTTATTAAATTTCTCATATTCTCACAATTTTCTTCTCCCTCTACCCTGAAGCTTCATTCCTATAGAGAGGTCCACGTTATTAATAATAACAGTGGAGGAAGATAGAAGAACAGCGTCGCCGATCCTCTGTCTTGTCAATGCCTTCTATAGACGGTAGCTGATACAGGTTTATTGATTTATCTCTTTTCTGTATATGGCTACTTGTAATATAAAAAGAAAGAAAGATAAAAACCCAGTACCATTTTTGAATTATTTAATCACAACATGTTTCAACATTGATGCCATTTTCAAGTCAACTTAACTTTTATTTTTCTTCCTATTCAGGTTTATTCATGTACCATTCTTGTTTAACATAATCAATTATATTTTATTGAGCCAGTAATTATATTTTCCCCCACCTACTGGCTAAAGTACTTACTTTACTCCCTGAAACATAATACTAAAGTGTCACTTTCTCGCTCTCGGTAGTAAAAAACAGAAAAACTCCCTAGGGAGTAAAAGTGACTCCATTTAAATAACATGGGAAGCATCTTTATTTTAAAAACTCACATTATAATAGGTTAGAAGGTCTAAGCTCAGATGAGAAAGCATGAAGAGGTGTCTGTCATTGAGTCAACTGAATTCAATACCACATCCAGTAATTTGATCAACTCATGGAATATATATGTTTGTATGATATTATAATATTCTTAATATTAGTAGACGTTAAAAATTTATACAATTTTTAAAATATCTTATTCTATTCAAAATACCAGCCAACAAATATTTTTGATCTGCAATTCAAATCTGAACCGCGTGATCTGGAGTCAGCCATTTTTGGGAAACACCCAGCTGATATAATTGTTACAACTTCAGCCGATAGATAGCGCAATCGGCAGTGCCAATTAGACGGCCGATTTTTAGGTTTTAGATTTTAGGTTATGTTGTTAGGAATCATTGTCACCAATACGTAAGTTATTAAAATGATTTTATTTGCAGTTTCTATAAAAAAATGTAGATGGAGGAAAAATGTTGTGTACATCACGAGTGAAAAATACTTTTTCTCCCTCAGGAAAATTGTTGCCCTCGGCTTCGCCTCGGGCTTCAAACTTTTCCCTCAGGGAGAAAAAGTCGTACTTTTCACTCTAGATATACAAATAACTATTTTCAATAGGTTCATAATCGAGATGAAATACTTTGTTAATCAATTATCAATTCTTCGTTGTCAAAAGACTATCTGGCAACAGAGCAAAGCGAGAAAGAGATGGCGCTATCCGCTTTGTTGAATGATAGACAAGGATAGCAATACCATTGCCAATCATATCACTGCCATTATAACGTGGACTTCAATTTAGGTCAGCTGATTCCACACACTGTATTCCAATATTTATTTTTCCATGCATATTATCATTAGGAGACTGTATAATATAATGCTTAGATTCTAGCAATAGATAATATTGAAATAGAAATGTAATTTATTCAATGGAATACAGCTTGATTTGACTTGACTTTCTCATTCCTCTTTTTCTCTCGTGTTGAGGGTGTGTGGTTTGATTGAGTACTTTATTTATGTAGATTACAATATATACTGGCTTATACACTTATATACAATAGCTTACAATACAGCAAAATTATAGATGAATTTACATAATATAGATTAAGAAAATGATTATTGAACTGTATATGATATGAAAAAAGCAATCTGTAATAACTGTAGATAATTATATTGTAATGCATCTACATGAATTGGCGGAGCTTTGGACATATCAATGTCCATTTTTCGGAAAGAATATTAAAAATTTCCTCCCCACTAACTCCCTACCAAACCGTTAATTACATTAATTAAACTAAGGATTTATTTAATAGTGGAAATATTGTAAAAGTTTTAATTTATATGAATATTTAAGAGAAAAAAAAAAACAGAAAATTGATAAAGTAAAATAATTATATGGGTAGATAAGATCAAATTATTGATTAATATTGTGGCAGAGAGGACCTGCAGTCCTAACTCCGCCCTAATAAAGGCAAATAATCAATCTCTCTCTATCTTTCTCTCTTTAATCTCTGCCCTTCCCTTCTACCTCTCTTTTCCTCCAATCTATGAACAAATCTCGAATATCCAGTCAGGGTGCAAATTCACAAATTACATAGTAAACTTTTCGGACCCCAACACTCTATTGAATCATATCCGGTTTGTTCCGGCTATTCCGAAATAGAATCAAACTTTCATATAATTCGATAAAGGGTTTGGAATCATATTCGTGTGAAATGGATTCATGCAATAGTAACTTAGTTTGATAACTCTGTTGTTATTGTGAATGAAACACACGTATTTCCATTATCAAAAGCCACAATGAAAGTTCTTGCTAGTAAATTCCTATTGTACTCAATACATTTGGATAGAATTCAACCCACATCAATTCATACAATTATCTATCAGTTTCTGAAATAATGTGGTAGAATTATCAGGCTAGGAGGTTTATTCCACCCCTCAACTACTATAATTCCTGACAGTTAAAGAGATTTTAAGTTTTGAGCATTTTTGCAAAACTCCATTTGACATTTTTGCAAAAAGTTATTTATGGATTTCATGAAAAATGCAAATCCCCCATATTTGGTTGAAATTCGGGCTATGGATAGAGGTTGACCTAACAAGTGTCCTGCTATAATATTTTCCTACAGTTACGTTGAAAAGTGGCCATTGCTGCACTGATTACAGAACGCAAAGAATCACTTTTCCGCTCTAGTGCGGGAAAAATTTTTCTGCACTCCAGATTTGCAACATGGCAACGCAAAATACTTAGTAGGTTATATGGAGCAACAGTGCAGCAAAATCAAAATGAAGTTGGTAACAGTGACTGCTGTGGCTGCTATTGTGAGCAGAGGTGCAACCAAGCACAACGCGCTAATTATTATTCATTATATATTATAACCAAGGACAACGAGGACTTTAGGATTTTAGGATTAAGGTTTTTATCAATAATAAAATTACACAGATATTCATTTGATGCATTTCACACAATTTTACCCATAATTACCCACTTTTCATATTCAATGGTAACTGTAGGAAAAACTTAATGTGAAATACGTGCGCAAAGTTCCTCTGCTGCACTCAAGAAACCATTCCGCCCTCGCCTACGGCTCGGGCGTAAACGTTTCTTTCGGTGCAGCAAACTGTCACTTTGCGCACTAGTTGCACAAATAACTAGAAACGTTCCGCTACAATACAGGGTGAGTTATTAAATGAAACATAAAATCTTTTGTCCACTCACAGATCAGAGAAATCACTCATCTTCAAATGCTTATAACTGAAGAGTAGGAGTGAATTTCGCCAATGTGATGACATATTATTGTTTCTCTCGTCAAGTTCTAAGTTGCTAAGCTATTAGCTCTTACTAGCAGATAACCCGTACTACGCAAGGGTCTAATATTGAAACCTTGACAAAGTGAAAACTTGTAATGGGGTCTTGAAGAATTAAAAGTAGACCCATAAGCATCCTCGGTAAATAAGGAATCTATATGCAAAATTTCAAGTTAACCAGTCCAGTAGTTGAGACGTGATGATGCGTCATTCGTGAATTTCCTATCCCGTACAAGAATATGCTAGTTCTCTACTTCATTAGAGTATTGACTACTAGGTAATCAGTGCCCCTCAATTGTCTAATTAAAGCTTGACAAACTGTAAACGTGACGTGTTCAAATCTTGAAAAATTTGAAATAGGCCAGTAACCATCCCCGGTAAATGAGGAATCCATATTCAAAAATACAAGTTAATCAGTTGAGTAGTTGAGACGTGATGATGCGTCATTCGTGAATTTCCTATCCCATATGTGTATGAGCCAGTTCTCTCCTTTTTTATAGTATTGATAAGTTCTTCAACTTGGTGCTGACCTGATAAAGTGACAGAACTCAAATCTTGTTTGGAAACCTTCCTCAACTTAATACCTTAAAACCTGACAAAATTGTGCTGATTATTAATTTAGTTGCCAATTTTAATCATAAGTTTCGGAGAGATACTCTCTAGATTATAGTTCTCTATCAACATAATATGGTATGTATTCATGTCTCATGAATGAAATTCGAACATTAATTGTGGAAAATCTAGATGGAAAATTGAAATTTGGATTTCGAGGTGCACGAGTTTGATATTTTTAGAATCTATGTGCAAAATTTGGAGATTCAAATCATTCCTGTTTTTTCGGTAAGCAATCCACAAGTTGAAATGTTTTGATGCGAACAAACACAACCCTACTCTCTCTTATTATATAGAAGATGGATAAAAACATTAGAACGAGGGAGAAAAAAGTCTCTCCCTCTCTCAGAAATCAGCGTGGGTTGACCAATCACGGAAAATCCCAAAAAGACTGTTACAGGAAAATGTGAGGAAGAAATCGCTGATATTGTTTTAAACAAAGGTCTCTCATCATCAAAAGATTTCCGCTTTTTCTCTCAGCTCTAGTAACATACCCTTCATTAGTGTCCCTTTTCAGTTGCTTTTCATACTGTCAGTCGAGGTTTAATTGGGAGCATCAATGTCAAATTCTGTTAATTCTGTCCTTCCTCTAGTTGCTTGTAGAAGTCACTACAATTTTTCAGCATTGGAATAATTAGAAGTATCGATGTCAGAAGCTGATAAATCTGTCTTTTTTCTAGTTGCTTGTTGAAGTCACTCCATATTCTCAGCATGGTTAGAATGGGTAACATTTATATTTGTAAGGAATATTGATTTTTTGACGTGATTAAACACTATTGATTGCAATGTCCTATTCTTTCAATTACGGCGAAATACTAAAACATCTCTTATTCTATACTATAATAAAGGGAAAAACTGGCTTATACACGTAAGGGGTGTTTGACGCATCATCCCATCTGAACTACTGGACTGATTAACCTGAAATTTTGCATATCTGTCTGTAGTTTTCTGCTCGTAAGCGGGTCCTTCTATATGGCAGCAGCCCTCCACTCTCTTCTATTCTCTGCCAGTCTCTTCGTTGCATAGTAGCTCATCCCCTCCTTGATGTCGTCCAACATTTTGTATCTTCTTCTCCCTCTTCCTCTTCTCCCCTTTTTAAATATATTTCCATCAATTATTGAAAAAGGTGAGGAAACGCAGAAAAGCTGAGAAAACGCTAACTTGGCTAATTGGATAAATTGGTATTTAGGAGGTCCTGGATAGATGCATTTCAATCTTCAACTTGGTGCCAACCTAAAAAAGTCAACTCAACTTAATGCCAACCTGACAAAATTATTAATTTAGTTACCAGTTAACAACTGTTTCGAAGAGGTACTCTCTCTAGATTATAATTCTATATTAACATATTATGGTATGGACATTTCAATTATTATGATTTTAAGATATTGGAATAAGAAGAATATACATGCTAAAAGACGAACTTTAAACCCTTAAAAACCACCCTTGGAGTTAAAATATCACCAAAAGATTTCTTAGTGCTCCTCTAAAGGGCCAACTGAACATACCTACCAAATTTGAACATTTTTGGTCCGGTAGATTTTTAGTTCTGCGAGTGAGTGAGTGAGTGAGTGAGTGAGTCAGTCAGTGAGTGAGTGCCATTTCGCTTTTATATATATAGATTGAAGATTGATAAGTTCTTCAACTTGGTGCTGACCTAATAAAGTGACAGAACTCAAATCTTGTTTGGAAACCTTCCTCAACTTACCTCAACATACCTTAAAACCTGACAAAATTGCGCTGATTATTAATTTAGTTGCCAATTTCAATCATAAGTTTCGGAGAGATACTCTCTAGATTATAGTTCTATATCAACATAATATGGTATGTATTCTTGTCTCATGAATGAAATTTGAACATTAATTGTGAAAAATCTAGATGGGAAATTGATATTTGGGTTTCGAGGTGTACAAGATTGATATTTTTAGAATCTATGTGCAAAATTTGGACATCTAAATCATTCCCGTTTTTTCGGTAAGCAATCCACAAGTTGACATGTTTTGATGCGAACAAACACAACCCTACTCTCTCTTATTATATAGAAGATGGATTTAAACATTAGAACGAGGGAGAAAAAAGTCTCTCCCTCTCTCAGAAATCAGCGTGGGTTGACCAATCACGGAAAATCCCGAAAAGACTGTTACAGAAAAATGTGAGGAAGAAACCGCTAATATTGTTTTAAACGAAGGTCTCTCATCATCAAAAGATTTCCGCTTTTTCTCTCAGCTCTAGTAACATACCATACCCTTCATTAGTGTCCCTTTTCAGTTGCTTTTCATACTGTCAGTCGAGGTTTAATTGGGAGCATCAATGTCAAATTCTGTTAATTCTGTCCTTCCTCTAGTTGCTTGTAGAAGTCACTACAATTTGTCAGCATTGAATTAATTAGAAATATCGATGTCAGAAGCTGATAAATCTGTCTTCTTCTGGTAGAGAGTTATTGGGGAGGATATTTTTAATATTCTTTCCGAAGAATGGACATTGATATGTCCAAAGCTCCGCCAATTTATGTAGATGCATAACAATATAATTATTCATAGTTATTATATTACAAATTACTTTTTCATATCATATACAGTTCAATAATTATTTTCTTAGTCTATATTATGTAAATTCATCTATAATTTTGCTGTATTGTAAGCTATTGTATATAAGTGTATAAGCCAGTATATATTGTAATCTACATAAATAAAGTACTCAATCAATCAATCAATTCTTTCTAGTTGCTTATTGAAGTCACTCCATATTCTCAGCATGGTTTTAATGGGTAACATTTATATTTGTAAGGGATATTGACTTTTTGACGTGATTAAACACTATTGATTGCAATGTCCTATTCTTTCAATTACGGCGAAATACCAGAACATTTCTTAACCTATACTATAATAAAGAAAAAAAACTGGCTTATACACGTACGGGGTGGGGTGTTTGACGCATCATCCCATCTGAACTACTGGACTGATTAACTTGAAATTTTGCATATAGATTCTTAATTAACCGGATATGGTTATAGGCCTATTTCAAACTCTTCAAGATCCACTCGGTCAAGTTTTCAGTTTGTCAAGTTTTTAAATGAACCCTTGCGGAGCATGGGTCACCTGCTAGTCAAACAATCAAAATTACTCTTGATGTAAAATGCTGTCAACTCTTTTCGGTCGCTTGTGTAATAATTCTCTCTTCGAATATTGTAGTGAGTAGGTTTTTGATTTTGTATTAAAATTTGTTAAATAAGTGCAATATTTCTAAAGTTTTTGATTTATTGTGATACATTCTGTGATTCATTTAGAGTTAAAAAATCAACCTTCAAAATCCAAAATTTTAAATCATCATTCCTGGACCGAAAATCAAGTAACGAAGCAGTGTGTTATTTCATAACCTTATGTTTTGGACAACATTAACTTTTTATCGAAATCTCTGGAGAGAAATAGTACAGGCTCAGCCTAGTTTTTCCTCCAATGTCATAATTGTATTATGATTATAGTATTTTATACAATAAATGAATAAATAAATAAGTTTATATTTCCTATTATATCAATTTGATGTAATATTATTCGATGATTTAGTTATTATTGGAATCGGAATCATTCATGTTTGAAAGGGATGTTGACTGTTTGAAGTAATTCAAACAATAATTTTGGCAACAAACATTCCAGTAAAGCCCCACACACACACATTGGTTTTTTGCCGGAACGGTGTTTTGCCGTCTTTTTAAATTCTCTTAGATTGAACAGATGATTTCAAACAGATGATGCTCCGTTTAATGTGATAGAATTCATAAGGATGGCAAAATATCGTACGAACAAAAATCGATGTGTGTGTACAGGGCTTAAGAGGTTGCAGCTCTATCTATGTATATCTTAAACGTGATTCACAATACTAATCTATATATATATATATAAAAGTGGAATGGCACTCACTCACTGACTGACTGACTGACTGACTGACTGACTCACTCACTCACTCACTCACTCGCAGAACTAAAAATCTAAAGGACCAAAAACGTTCAAATTTGGTAGGTATGTTCAGTTGGCCCTTTAGAGGCGCACTAAGAAATCTTTTGGCAATATTTTAACTCTCTAAGGGTTGTTTTTAAGGGTTTACAGTTTGTCTTTTAGCATGTATATTCTTCTTCTTCCAATCTCTTAATTATAATTGAAATTTCCATATCATATGTTACTATAGAACTATAATCTAGATAGAGTACCTATTCGAAACAGTTGTTAACTGGCAACTAAATTAATAATTTTGTCAGGTTGGCATTAAGTTGAGTTGACTTTGTTAGGTTGGCATCAAGTTGAAGATTTAAATGCATTTATCGCGGAGAAATTGATTGGGCACTGCTACTTCAATCCTGGGAATATTATATTACTAGCCGTCAGGCTCGCTTCGCTCGCCATATCCGAGCGAGACGTTTAGTCTGGACCTCCGACTGGTTCGTCCTAACATATGATAATAACGCTCAAATGAAAAATGCAGGTGAGTGAAGTTAGCCTGCTGATCTCATTCTTGGACGATCCAGTCGGTGGTCCAGGGGGCGGAGCCCTGACGACTAGTAGTTATATAAACAGAAAAACGACAGAGATAGACTTAGAAACACTCAAAAACTGTTCTCATATCTTTCTTGGACCTGCCAAGTTCTCATAACTGCCATGGACCTATAGAGAAGCAGGATATAAATGACACAAACAAATTTCGTGCATAGCCTAGTGAGAATCACTTTAAACTGTCCTTCAAAATCAGCTCACTGCTTCCCATCAATCTATTGCTGACAATTTGAAGTAACCTCACTGTGACAACAAAAAACTCGAAAATGTTTCACTAATTGCTGATGGGTGAGATTTTGAAAATCGCGCCTTTTTCTGCCATCAAATATGGCGTCGCAAAGTAATTAAAAGGAGCGGTCAATTGTTGCCTCCATGTTTTCTGCTGTTTTTTCTCTCTACCATTGACCAAAAATGTTTTCTTCTCCTCTCTACTTTTCATGTAACATTCTATACTCTCTGTCCATGACAGTGTCACTCTTTCTCACTCTACCTTTTATGACTGGTGTTTCTCCTTCTCTCTCTACTTCTCATAGAAGCTGTTTCTTTTTCTCTCTTTACCATTCACTACAGGTGTTTTATTTTCACTTTCTACCATGCATTGAAGGGGTTTTCTTTCTCTCTAACTTCATTGACAGTGGTGATTCTCTATTTCTCACTCTCTATCTTTCATCGAAAGTGTTCCCTTTCACCCTCCCTCTCATTCATATAGGTGTTTCACCGGTCTGATTTTTTGCACAGAGTTTTGTCTTTGCGGTGCGAATTTTTCTAATTTAGCAAGGATGATTATGGGCCTTCTCAACTGTAAATTCGAGATTTCAGTAGGTCGAGTGCTTTAAACAGTTACCTTCTAGTCTATATTATATAAAAGCGAGATGGCACTCACTCACTGACTTACTCACTCGCAGAACTAAAAATCTACCGGACCAAAAACGTTCAAATCTGGTAGGTATGTTCAGTTAGCCCTTTAGAGGCGCACTAAGAACGAATTTGGAAAAATTTCCAAAAATACGCCCAAAATATGCGTTTTTCCATAGTTTTTTTGCTTTTTCTGAGATTTATCGAGAACAAATGAACAGAAAATGTTCAAATCTAGTACAGAAGCTCAGCTAGGGTGTGATAATGTTGTGTTAGAAGGAATTTCCAATAACGTCAAAGATACGCCCAAAATTAGCGTTTTTTCATCGTTTTTTTGCTTTTTCTCAGATTTATCAAGAACAAATGATCAGAAATTGTTTAAATTTTGTACAGAAGCTCTGCTGAGGTGTAATAGTGTTGTGTTAGAAGGAATTTGCAATAACATCAAAGATACATCCAAAATTACCTTTTTTTTGCTTTTTCTCAGATTTATCGAGAACAAATGATCAGAAATTGTTCAAATTAAGTACAGAAGCAAAGCTAGGGTGTGTTGATGTTGTGTTAGAGGGAATTTGAAATAACGCCAAAGATATGCCCAAAATTAGGCCGAACTGGTGTACAACAATTCTCATAATATTCTAACGAAGTTTTCCACTCTGCACTAAATAATTGGTGATTGAATCGAGCAAGGAAGTACTTTGACTTCTGATGGGATGAAGCATGCTCAAATGGAAAATGCAGGCGAGCGAAGCGAGCCCGCTGATCTTATTTTTGGACGATCCAGTCGGGGGTTCAGGGGGCGGAGCCCTATACGATCGTATACGTAACAATTGAAAACAATGCATGAAATCTTATCGTCCGATCCGTCCGACCTGTGTACGCCTTCCTTAAGCTGCGTACACATATTCGCGCTTCCAACCCGCACCGAGCACGCTCCTCCCTCGTACCGCCCTCGTACCGCCCTCGTACTACCATCGAACCACAGTCGCACCGCCCACGCACCCATCATGAACGTTATGGAAGATGTTAGATCTTCTCGCGTTCCCCGGTCGAACCACTGTTGCTCGCCGGTCGATCATCAATCGCTCTGCTGGAGTGACGTTCGGTTGCGGAGCAGAGCGAAAGTCTGTACGCACAAGAAGACATGATATTGTCCAAGTACAAATTTTTTGAAAAAATTGAATGAATGCAACATTAGAATATATTGATAATATAGTATTGTAATATAACTACATAAATCAGCGGTGTTTCAACAATGAATAAATGATAATTTCAATGAATAAATATACACCCCACTATATATTATATGTGTTGGGGTATAAGTAATTAGTTGCTTATTGCGTGTAATAATTACTATTTACAAACTTCATTCACTGATAAGGGATTAAAGTTTATTATAATAAAATTAGTAAAAATGTATAATACAAACAAACAAAATTATGGAATTAGTAAATAAATATTAATGTTCTATTAAGGATAATAATAAGAAAGGTTATTTTTAGAAAAATGAAAAACAGTAAAGAGTGGAATGAAGAATAAATAGTTTCAATATTTACAGTCTAACTAAATTTTCACAATTTTCCACTCCAATATCAACCAACCAGGAAAATAAACTTTTCTTGAACCTGTGTCTATTGAATTCTTCCCTAATGTAACTTGGTAATGAATTATAAATTTTTGGTCCCAAATATGTGTAGTTTCTTTGCCCAAATGTAGTGTTCATCCTTGGTACTATTGAATACGTGTTTCTCTGCCTTGTTTGATGGTTATGATCTGCCAGTCTTATGTGTTCGTTGTTTCTCCTCATTCGCGTGATGATAGCCTGGATGTAGAGTTGTCTTACACTCAGTACTTTACTGTCCTTGAAAAGAATGTTCGTGGGGAATTGATTCTCCTTGAAGCCTATTATTTTTAATATTCGTTTTTGAAGTTTATAGAGAGGTTCAACATGTGTAAAATTCGTAGCTCCCCAGATAATTATGACGTATCTTAAAATTGATTGCACTAAAGAAAAATAAACAGTTTTTAATGTCTCATAGTTGAGGATTTTACGGAGTTGATAGAATTTGTAGAGAAGCTTCCTGATCCGGGTAATTGATAGATTAATGTGCTTGTCCCATTTGAATTTGTTGTCCACTATTGTTCCTAAATATTTTATTTCATTGACTTGTTGAATTGAAGGGCAATCACACGGGTTGTTGGTGCTTCCACAGTGATGCAGGATTATTGAAGAATCCGGTGGTCTCGTCCGTTCTGTCAGAGAAAAGGCTAAAAATTTAGTTTTTGTTGCATTTACTGTAAGCAAATTTTCTCTTAACCATTTATCAACTTTGATCAATTCTTCCTGTGCCAGATTAAAAACTTCCTCCCAGGTGTTTCCTTCAAATAGTATACACGTATCATCAGCAAAAGCTATTACTCTTCCTCTTATCTTAATTGAACATAGCTCATTTGCATATGCCAAATACAGAATTGGCCATACGTCATTCAATTGAGATGCCGGTTTCGGTTGTTACACCATTATCAATCTCTGGTGAACTCCAGTATAAGTGGCAGCTCAAACTTTCACGAAAAAAACTTAGCAAGTATACCGTTCTATCATTTCCATTTCATTTATAACGTGAATATCACTGTAGTGATTCTTAATGATCAAAATCTATTCAGTCTCATTCATGACTGAGAAAACTTCCTGAATAGACGAACAAAATTGAAGGAAAATTATAAACAAAATAATGTTTGAGCAACAATGCTGTCCTATTTCCAATGACTTATAACGTGAACCCACCATACAGGATCCTAATGATTGATTGATTGATTGATTGATTGATTGAGTACTTTATTTATGTAGATTACAATATATACTGTCTTATACACTTATATACAATAGCTTACAATACAGCAAAATTATAGATGAATTTACATGATTGATTGATTGATTGATTGAGTACTTTATTTATGTAGATTACAATATACTGGCTTATACACTTATATACAATAGCTTACAATACAGCAAAATTATAGATGAATTTACATAATATAGACTACGAAAATAATTATTGAACTGTATTTGATATGAAAAAGCAATTTGTAATATAATAACTATAGATAATAATTATATTGTTATGCATCTACATAAATTGGCGGAGCTTTGGACATATCAACGTCCATTCTTCGGAAAGAATATTAAAAATATCCTCCCCACTAACTCTCTACCAAAATGATCAGAGACTATTCAGTCTCGTTCCTTCTCGAAGAAAATTTCAGAATAGACGAATGAAATTGAAGAAAATTTATAAAATTTCAAACAAAATAAACTCAGCAACTACACTATTCTATAGTGAGGACCACGTTATAATGGCAGTGGAGAAATATAGGAGAAAAACGTTGCCGATCCTCTGTCTTGTCAATGCCTTCTTCTATAGACGGCAGCTGATACAGGTTCATTGATGTAATATTAACGGTTCATTCTCGTTTAAAATAGTCAATTATATTCTATTAAGCAAGAAATTATAATTATTTTTTAATAATTTTATGATGTATTTGCATAATTTACAAGTTTGTGTTGCTTGAATGGTTCCAAATTTTCTTAGATAACTCAATATTATTCGTTATAAGTGGTAATTGAGTGTAATATTTCTAATAAATTTATTAATTCAAGCCATCTAAATTCAAAATTAATAGTTTTCATGTTTATTTTGGACTGGAATTTTGTGAAAATTGTACACGTGAATTTCTAACCTCATCTTGGACTTTGTCACCTACAAATTTGGAAGAAAAATAGCACAAGGACTACCTTATTATTTATCTACCAATGTTATTACATTAGTCTCATTTGTATTGCAAATAAATAAATAAATTAAAATGAAATATTTTTTCAATTGATTATCAATTCTACATTGTTAAAAGACGTTCTGGCAACAGAGCAAAGCGAGAAAGAGATGGCGGTATCAGCATTCTTGAATGATAGACAAGGATAACAATTCCAATGCTAATCAAACACTGTCATTATAACGTGGACTTTACTATAATATTTCCATTAACTTTATAAAGTGAACATCACTGTTGAAGATCTCAATGAGCAAATACTATCCAGTCTTATTCATGCCTGAGAAAACTCCCAGAATAGACGAACGAAATTGAAGAAGAATTATAAAATTCTAAACAAAATTCTCAGAACATCAGGCTCAATTAATTTACCACTGCGGACAAACCCACAACACAAAAGAAAATGGAAAATCCGCACTACTAGAATTTCCCGCCGATAATTGGCTGTGGAAAATGAGGAAATATGCTTTTCAATCTGCATTTCTATTGAACGTGGTAGAGGGGGTGGTTAGAGGTGGTTGGGGTAGGTAGGGGGCTGCGGCAGCACAATTTAATTTGAAATTAATTCATTTGCCAGTGAATAGGTAGCACACAATAATGGGGGGGAGGCCTTTCTTACTGGAGAACACAATTTTGCGCCAATGTTATTAATTAATTTCACGATCTATGCAGCTGTAGTGAGGTCCACGTTATAATGGCACTATTTGATTAGCATAGGTGTTGCTATCCTTGTCTATCAATCGACAAAGCAGATAGCGAATATATCAAATCATTTTGTTGTGTATCAGGTTGAGATGATATTGTATCATATTGTGTTGATACTGTATCATGTTGTGGTTGTTCTTGTTTTATAGTGAGGACCACGCTTAGACCTTAGGCTGTGATGTGCTAAAAGAACGTAACTCCAAAAAGCTCCTTGTTTATCATTTTGGATGCAACATGTTGCTTTTGAGAAGATACAAAAGAGCATCTGTTGCTATCTTAGACCAGTTATAGAATAGACATGCAGGGAAGTCTAGCCTCTGAAGCCAATATATACTGCCAAATCCACCCATCTTGACGTCACGCATCGTATGGAAAACTTTCAGATTGTGTCTATTTCAGATTCATGGTGTTTTAGGTTATTTCTAGCTACGGGCAAAAACGATATCGGTTAAGTTATATTGTGTTATGTGATATCGGCTTCAAAGTTATAATGTGTTTTGAAAATAATAAGGTACGGTAGCCTACAAAACAAATTTATTATCATGCTGCAATGAGTTCACTTACATCATAACCAAGGATAATATTACAGTTACAACTTACAATATTTATGTGTATGAATTTCAACTTACGCATGAAAATATATTCCACTTTTTCCTAAAAATTTCAGTGCAATTATATGCTGCACAGGAGATTACCATTTTCATAAATAATTATTGCATAAATAAATAACAATCTGCTATGTTCAACAACAATGCATTGTTTAATAAGAATGTAATTATTTCTATACGATGCGTGACGTCACAGTTGTGACGTCAAGATGGGTGGATTTGGCAGTAGATGTTGGCTTCATCGACTTTCAGTATGAATATACAATGGGCCGTGTCTATTCTATAACTGGTCTAAGGGTCCACGTTATAGTGGCAGTATTGGATTAGCATTGGGGTTGCTATCCTTGTCTTTCATTCGACAAAGCAGGTAGCGTTATCATTTTTTAGCTCCACAAGGTTACCTGATCGTGCTTTAACAGTAAGTATAATTGATTAACAAAATATTCAATGTCAGTCATGGAAATTCTTTATTGAATCATTGAACAATTTATCCTCTTGACGAATGAAATATTATATGATCGTTCATTTCAAACAAGAACGAACAGTTAGGCTCAACTCACACTTACGCGACTCAGGTGGAGAGGAGACTGGACTCTAGTCGAGAGCATGTGTTTCCAAAAATGGTGACATTCAGACCAGTCGATTCTAGTCTCCGCGATGTCACTACTTGAAAACACATGCTCTCCACTAGAGTCGAGTCTCACCTCTACCTGAGTCGCGTAAGTGTGAGTTGAGCCTTCATATCATATCAGATATACTTTTATCAGTTACCCTCCATGGGAACATTGACAAGACAGAGTATCGGCAACGTTGTTCTCCTATCTTTCTCCACTGCCATTATAACGTGGATATCACTCTAAACGTTGATGCAAATACTGGATTGGGCACGTCTGATAGATATATAGGAATTATTGAAGAATGGTGAGAGAGAGAATTCGACGATAGAAGAGAGAGTGTGTGTATAAGAGAGAGAGAGAGAGAGAGAGATTGATTGATTGAGTATGTTATTTATGTAGATTACAATATATACTGGCTTATACACTTATATACAATAGCTCACAATACAGCAAAATTATAGATGAATTTACATAATATAGACTAAGAAAATAAATAATGAACTGCATATGATATGAAAAAGCAATTTGTAATATAATAACTATAGATAATTATATTGTTATGCATCTACATAAAATGGAGTAGGCTGATAGTAGATCAGGGTAATCAACTTTCAATAATATACAGCAGTATGCAGTGGATAATTATAATAACTTGAGTTAATATAATATACAATGAATACAATTAATTCTATAACATGTTTATAGGTTTGTATTGGTGGGATGGGTGAGGGATGGTTGTCATGTGATCGTTCTAGGGCCGGACAGTTTCAGTCTTTTGTTCCAAAAGATGTTTTTTTTTGTCAGGATGAAGGGAGAGAGAGTGAGAGAGAATGCGACGATAGGAGAGTGAATGTGTGTATGATAGAGAGAATGCGACGATAGGAGAGTGAATGTGTGTATGATAGAGAGAATGGGACGGTAGGAGAGTGTGTGTGTGTGTAAGAGAGAGTGAGAGAAATAATAAGTTCGATACAAGTAGCGCTTGAAAGTAATCAGTCCGTGAAATTGGGTCCTCCAAGGAATAATGTTTTAATGGAAAAGTTAGTTGTATGCGGCTTTTCAATGCGTAGTAGGAAAAATCAGGCTTACCGCCGGAAAAGCCTCGTGAAAAACCACCTCTACTTCGAAAGGTCGCTGGAAAACTTCGGTGGGAAATTGTCGAGTGACAACCTTAGCTTCCTCCCCGCCCCCTTACAAAGTACCTCCCGTCACCCTTTAAATGACAGCGCTCAATGTCACAATACGTCGTGAAGCGTTGCAATTTTCTTTTCTAATTTTCCAGCTTTCATTCCATTTTCACAATGATTTTATTCGTTTCTCCTCACGTCAAAACAATACTTCTGACTGCAGTGAGGTCCCCGTTATAATGGCAGTGTTTGATTAGCAGTGGTGTTGCTATCCTTGTCTATCATTCGACAAAACAGATAGCACTATCCTCTTCTAGCTTCGCAGATTTGCCAGATCGTGTTTGGATAATTGACCGAGCGAAGTGAGGTCTAAGATTCAAGTCGACGGTTTGGCATTTCTCTTAATGTTTGAATGTTTAAATGTTTGAATGTTTGAATGTTTAAATGTTTATACGTTTATATGTTGTGCATTTACTGCGAAACGCGGTAATAGATTTTCATGAAATTTGACAGGTATGTTCCTTTTTAAATTGCGCGTCGACGTATATACAAGGTTTTTGGAAATTTTGCATTTCAAGGATAATGTAGAAGGAAAAAGGAGCCTCCTCCATACGCCAATATTATAGTAAAAATTAGACTATAGAATTATTCATCATAAATCAGCTGACAAGTGATTATACAGATGTGTGGAGAAGCCAGTCTATTGCTGTATTTCCATAAGGTCTATAGTTTCAATCAGGTACTTGTGGATGAGAATACTGCGTGAGTTTATTTTTGTAAACTATTCTTCTTAATTGAATTCGCCAGGGAATAGAAAACGAAGAAGGAGAAGAAGAAGACGAAGACGAAGAAGAAGGAGAAGAAAACCACGCGATGTTGGAAGGTGGTTTTCTCAAAAAAGAGTTTTGAAAGGTATCACACCTTTCATTTTCACTATCTTGAGCAAGCAGTTTTTCTCATTACTTTCATTTCCATCGCTTCCTGATCTTGTTCCCGTTTTCTTCTCCTTCTTCTTCTTCTTCTTCTTCTTCTTCTTCTCCTCCTCCTCCTACCTCTTCTTCTTCTCCTTTTTCTCCTTCTTCTCCTTCTTCGTTCTCTATTCCCTGGCGAATTCAATCAGACTGTACAATAAGAAGCCTCCCAGAAGAAGTCTTAATATCAAGGCTATTTTTCAGCTTCCACACCTTTGCCATAGTATTATTATTACATGCTTCCAAGGCAATATATAAGTACATTTTCATCCAAGGCTCGCCAGTTCTTTCATTTGAGAACATAAAAATATACATTCAGTCTCGAACATTCTTGAAAGTGTTCATAACAATATAGGCAGATTGTCACATACATTATTGTATTATGATTTTTTCGAAACTTCCATTCATCAAAATGTCAGAGAAGGACAGTTTTGGGCTATGTCTGTTGTCTTCTTCCAATCATATTATATTGTAATAATAATTTGTGTTTGACGATGGAATAAAAAGATGGATAAATATTTGTATGTTCCAGTGTCAGTGACCGGTACAGTTAAAATATAATCCCCATGAATTCTAATACAGCTATTCACACTCGATGCGGTCGAACGATTATGAATATAAAAATAGGCTATAAATGATCCAATTGAAACATATGTGAATTATATTCTCGATGGACTTGATACTCTCACTGATAATAATAATAATAATATTGAGTGACCTGGTTGGCTCAGGTCTGGTGTCAGAGTTTTCAGGTCGCAACTGATCAATTTCAGGGCCTCTGACATGACCTAACGACTACTTTTTAGGCAGCCGGGACCGACGGCTTAACGTGTCCATCCGAAACACGGGAGTGTCTCATTTTCACTGATCATTTTAAAATTCGATGAACTTGGAGAAAATTTGGCAAAGTTTGACGTTCAATAGGAAAAAATTGATAAGTGATATCAAAATTTGGCGGTACGGCGCCAGATGTCCAAATCTTTCTGAACAATTTGGTACCATTTTCATGATTATCGGTTGGAAAATAGCGTCCGAAACACGCTAGAACGAAGTACCTGCAAAGAACTCGCAATCGAGAAAGCTTCAATTCCCTACTAGCCTTTCGAAAAAGTGTGGTCGAACTCACTAACACAGTCCCAACTGCTATGATTATACAGTACACACACTCACACCGGAAAACTGGTTTTCAGTTGTCGAAACAATTGATTGTTTTTGTTCAATGAGATATTGCCCGTCTTCTTGTCTGCGCTATTGTGTTTTATGTTATATACTATATTCATATAATATGCTCTATTATTCTATATGTTTATACAGTAGTTTGACATTTATATTATTATTTATTCCCATTTCATTTCAATATCACATGAAATCTGTACTATATTCTATTTGTACAGCTATTTTGGAGACATGGTTCATTCTTCTCTCATCGAATTCTTTATTATCCATGATGGGCCATGCATGGCAATTCAAATTCAACCCAAGAACTTTACATGATACTACCCGGGAAAAATTTAGTTTTGGAGAGATCAAGTTTTACATGTTTTTTTCTTATACTGTAATTAGAAAACAACCAATCATTCCTAAATTCTCGAGAAAAAGTAAGTTATTGGATAATATGAATGAATAATAGTTCATGCTTCAACGAAAATTTCTGCAATAAAAAAATAATTTTAGTATACTGCAAGATTTCCAAGATAAGCCAATTCTCTGTTCACTTTTTTTCATTTACATTTACTTTCTTTGAAGTAGTAATAGGGTACAAGTATTCAATTGGAAGAAAGGTGAAATGCAAAAACTAATGTACAGTATGACACTGTACAGGATTGGTAACGTTGGGGGGGGGGAGATTGCGCAGACTGCGTCCTTGTCATTGTAGTGAGGGGGGGTTTCCAATAGGGTCAATATTGTAACGACTGACGATCTTCTTCTTTGGAATGTTTTCTGAATCGTGCAGAATCACAAATACTTTGCTTCTGAATAGAATTATGCTTATATGAATCATAAATTTTTTGGGTTTAGGCGCCTGCTGGCGCCTGCGCGGTAGATTCTATTAAATTCATAATTGACCAGAAATGAATTCGATTGTTTATAAAATAGAAAAATAGACAGTTATCAACTGTCCATTGTTCAGTTGTTTACAGGCCGTTGTACATGGTGATCTGCACTTGTTTTGGTGAATCAGGAATTAGGTACTTCTCGTAATATTTGCTACCGTATATTAGCCCAGTTCTGAATCATGCTAATACAGTCACAAGTACTTTTCTTCTGAATAAAACTATGCTTATGAATCATTGTAGCGTTATAATATTTAGCGTTGTATGATTTGAATTTTTGTGCCCTGTTAATTATTTATTTATTTATTAGATTACCACAAACAATATAATGATCGGGAAAGAAAAAACAGGCTATTGCCCAAAACTTTTTCAATTTCCTAATTCAGTTTCAAATTGTGCAAATATTATACATAGGTTATGTCCATTTCAATTTTCTACACCAAATCACAATCTGAGAGTATAGGTTAGAATAAAACAAACAATTTCAAATTTTGATAGATTGATAGTAAAACTTTTGTAAAAACATAAAAAAACGTTAAATTCACAAAATAGAGAATAAAACCACTTAAATTTTGAGCTCGAAAATATAACGTTCACCTTAGCTATATAACAGCTGTTTCATATTATCATGGATAATAAAAACCAATTTGATTTGATTTATTATATTATTGGAATCATTTTTTGTGCCAAAACTGCCAAAAAATGTGAAAACTTAATGCCAAATGTGACAAAATTTTTAATTTAGTTACCAGAAGAACTCTGTGGGTAGATGACACAAGTTGATAAGTCACATTTTTGAA
Organism: Nilaparvata lugens; assembly: GCF_014356525.2. Classification (NCBI taxonomy): domain Eukaryota; kingdom Metazoa; phylum Arthropoda; class Insecta; order Hemiptera; family Delphacidae; genus Nilaparvata; species Nilaparvata lugens. The sequence continues at coordinate 6,504,929 of NC_052516.1, read as the reverse complement.
CATATTGAGTTATGCATATGGTTGTGTTCAGAAAAATTAGATCTATAAGATGGTACTATCTATATAATAAGAGAGAGTAGGGTTGTGTTTGTTCATGTGTTCGTTTGTTCGCATCAAAACATGTCAACTTGTGGATTGCATACCGGAAAAACGGGAATGATTTAGATTTCCAAATTTTGCACATAGATTCTAAAAATATCAATCTCGTGCACCTGGAAGCCCAAATTTTAATTTTCTTTTTAGATTTTTCAGAATTAATGTTTAAATTTCATTAATGGTACATTCGATTTCATTAAAAAATCACCAAATCATATATGGTCGAAATTAAAAAAGGTACATCTGTTTCTATATTGCTTTCTACCTGAAAAACATATTTTGAAACTTCGTTTTCCTGATGCAATGTTTAGGCCTACACGTGGCATGGATTATTAAATTTTCAGCTAGAACAATTCTTGAGACAAATGCTAAATAAACGTCTACAGTTTCATCAATGCTGTATCGGCAATATGAAAACGCATGCAGGTTTTTCAATGAAGGTGTTGTTATTTAGATAAAGAAATAATATTCTTCCAGTTTTATTTAATTAAAATTTCAAAATTATTCGAGCCCTGATAGAATGACTGACTCACTGTACATAGGCCTATTTTGAATTCTTCTAGATTTCATTACGTCAAGTTTTAAGAAAGACCCTTGCGAAGCACGGGTTACCTGCTAGTAATTAATATGTTGTATCTCTTTAAATAGCTGAGATATAGGCCTTGCTCAAGCCTGATAGAGCATTTTCTTCCAAACCCCAAGTTGACAAATATTGATAAGTACATATATCTCAACACTCTTCTACCGGTTTGTATTATAATCCAATTATCAAAAGATGGCAAAATTTGATAAGTGTATGTACTGGTAGGCTATTATAAAATCTGAAAATCAATAACCTCTATTGAGAACTACATAACCCATACAACTTTGCAAACAGTTCAAGTTTGTTTAACTTGATCAATACTTGTAAATAATATTAATTAATTGTTGAAAAATATATTCAAATTTCTAAATAATCGATTTTTAAGATATTTCCTATACTGTTACATTGTGATTTGAAACATTTGGCAGATGGCAAAACATGATATCTCTGACATCACTAGCAAAAATCCTCAATTAAATAAATTCAATCCTCAATTTAAATAAATGTTTTATTCCTTGATATTTTATATTCAAATAGTCAATGATCAGCTGATTATATTAGTGTAAAATGGGTAAGAAAAAATATGATAGATAATTTTTGCAGCTATGCCAAACTTTCAAATTGCTCTCCTGAAAAGTTTACAAATCAGCTTGTGTCATCTTCCCACAGAACTGTTTCGAAGAGGTACTCTCTCTAGATTATAGTTCTATATTAACATATGGTATGGACATTTCAATTATAATTTTAAGATATTGGAATAAGAAGATTATACATACTAAAATTCGAACTTTAAACCCTTAAAAACCACCCTTAGAGTTAAAATATCGCCAATAGATTTCTTAGTGAGCCTCTAAAGGGCCAACTGAACATACCTACCAAATTTGAACGTTTTTGGTCCGGTAGATTTTTAGTTCTGCGAGTGAGTGAGTGAGTGAGTAAGTCAGTCAGTGAGTGCCATTTCGCTTTTATATATATATGGATAGTGCACTCATATATTAATGAACTTGTATGTCGATTTAGAAGAATTAGTCAAATGAAGTGTTCTTTGATAACACTGTTGAAGCAATAGAATACAATCTATAGCCAGGCTACTCAAAAGCAGATCAGTCATGTTAGAACAGCCGCAGAATGAGTAGACAATGCAGTGTATAATAATAATAATAATAATGGACTTTTCTAGGAAGAGAAGACTGATGTGAGAGTGAGTGCGCGTGTCAATTGTGATAGTGGTGCTACTGAAGTAATGAACTTCTTTCTCTGGAAAGAGAAGACTGATGTGTGAGAGAGCGCATCGATTGAGAGAGAGTAGAGCTATGAAGACCGATGTTTGTGGGCCAGCATGCTTTTTCACTCCGCTCCCCATCTCATCAGTTAAATTTACCTAGTACTACACTTTTTGAACAGCCTTCCTAGACATGCCCCTTAACAGTCGAATTCTGTCAGGTGGCCTAGTTGCGGATGGCTTTTCCCCACATATGATAAAAATTCTCAAATGAAAAATGCAGGCGAGCGAAGCGAGCCTGTTGATCTCATTCTTGGACGACCCAGTCGGGGGTTCAGGGGGCGGAGCCCCCTGGCTAGACGGATATGGCGAGCGAAGCGAGCCTGCCGGCTAGTAATATTCTAAAATCTGATTTTTACGGTAATATTGGCGTTCAAAGGAGACTACTTTTCCTTTCGTATCATCCTTAAAATGCAAAATTTCAAAAAACCTTATATATACGTCGACGCGAAATTCGAAAAGGAACATACCTGTAAAATTTCATGAAAATCTATTGCCGTAAATGCGGAACATAAATATAAACATGAAAAGAAATGCAAAACCGTCGACTTGAATCTTAGACCTCACTTCGCTCGGTCAATCAGTGACTGGTGGCCCACAGTGGAAATGAAAATTCCATGCATTCTAAAAGACCTATTGAAAGATCTTGAAATATATATTCAAATAGAGGTCTATTGGCGGCCCAGTCGATCGGGTATGAACTCCTACATTTTTTGTGTAGTTGAGAAGTTGATATTGTGGTAATTCATATTGAATGGAAAAGACTAAGAAATTGTCAAAAAACCACTGATTAAAGAAAAAAAAATCAGTGGTTTTTTGACAATTTCTTTCATTTAACTCCTATATTGTCAGAAAACGATCTAGCAGCGTTTCAGAGCTTGAGAAGAATTATAGCGCTATGTGCTTTGTAATCCTATTTTGAAAGTAGGCTACTAATTTTTGAACTTTTAACACTGCAAGAAAGAGGATAAATCTGACAATTCCCAGTTTTGAAATAGAAATCTGATAAATTAGCATTTCTGTTAGAGAGGATATCTGAGATATAGAGAGCGAGAGGATACTGTCAAGGATTTAGGGAGATTTGTGCCGAAATTGAGTGGGAAATCCATGGATTGGAATCCAGGAATCGGCAATACTCCATCAGTAATACTCCGAAATGCTCAGTAAATGCTGCATCATCGGAATAGTATTTCCATCTCTGAGAGCAGAGTTCAAATCCTAATTGATTCAGTGGCCCGAAATAATGCAATCCATACAATCAGACGTTATTCGATTAAATCCACGTTTTTTCACGAATTTCACTTTCTCTCTGGTCTTTTTTACTCTCTTTTTCACTCTCTGATTACCTCTCTGTCTCTCTCTTACTCACTCCTTTTTTTATCTGGTCACTCTCACTTGGTCAATCTCTTTTTTTCTCTCTTCTACTCACTCACTCACTCTCTCTATCTCTCTATGTCTCTCTCTCTCAAAAGTTATAATATTCCCAATAGCTGTATTCCATCACAACCCGGACGTGTGTTTATGGGAAGGATATTATTTGATATCCTTCTTAAAGAATCGACAATTATTTGTTGAAACACCTGCCGATTTATGAAGTTACATTACAATTTTATATTATCGTTATTCTGATTCCTTTTAATCTTTATTCTCATTGATCAATTTTTTATACTTTGTAAAATTTGTTGAATAATTGGCATTACCGTAATCTATATATATATATATATATATATATTATATATATATATATATATATATATATAAAAGCGAAATGGCACTCACTGACTGACTGACTGACTGACTCACTCACTCACTCACTCTCACTCGCAGAACTAAAAATCTACCGGACCAAAAACGTTCAAATTTGGTAGATATGTTCAGTTGGCGCTTTAGAGGCGCACTGAGAAATCTTTTGGCAATATTTTAACTCTAAGGATTGTTTTTAAGGGTTTAAGTTCGTCTTTTCGCATGTATATTCTTCTTCTCCCAATCTCTTAATCATAATTGAAATTTCCATATCATATGTTACTATAGAACTATAATCTAGATAGAGTACCTCTTCGAAACAGTTGTTAACTGGCAACTAAATTAATAATTTTGTCAGGTTGGCATTAAGTTGAGTTGACTTTGTTAGGTTGGCATCAAGTTGAAGATTCAAATGCATTTATCGCGGAAAAATTGATTGGGCACAGCTACTTCAATCCCGGGAATATTATATTACTAGCCGTCAGGCTCGCTTCGCTCGCCACATCCGTTTAGCCAGACGTTTAGTCTGGACCCCCGACTGGATTGTCCTAACATATGATAAAAATGCTCAAATGAAAAATGCAGGCGAGCGAAGCGAGCCTGCTGATCTCATTCTTGGACGATCTAGTCGGGGATCCATGGGGCGGAGCCCCCTGGCTAGACGGATATGGCGAGCGAAGCGAGCCTGACGGCTAGTTTAATGTAAATTAGTGTATAAGCCAGTAATTATTGTAACATACATAAATAAAGAAATCTAATCCAATCTCTCTCTCTCTCTCTCTCTCTCTCTCTCTCTCTCTCTCTCTCTGTAAGTTAGTGGATAAGCCAGAAAATATTATAACATACATAAATAAAGAAATCTGATCTAATCTAATCTAATCTCTCTGGTCTGATCAAACAATCTTACTCACGTTCACTCTTTCACTTTCTCTATCTGTCTCTCCCTCACTCACGCTCATTCCCTCTTACTCTCACACACACTTTCTGTCTCTCTATTCTCTTCTCTGGCACTGAATTATCCATTTTTTCAAAGTGATTTGATTAAATCTACTTCTGCTCTCTCAGTTAACAGTAAGGATTTTTGTACATCAAAATGTTGAAAAGTGTAAGGATTGACTCATTAAACTTTTTATATTGTCTCTTACGCAGTTATTTTTCCAATTATTTCCAAGTATATGGATACTATCTAATAGTAGTTGATAGTATGATGAGATTAACGTTATAAAGTCAATGGACCTCAGTGTTGCCGATTCTCTGTTGCCAACGCCTTCTATAATAATTATTAGATACAATACCTGTGATTTGCTTTATTCCTGTATTTTTTACTTTCCTTGCCCTATTACATAGGTAAGGAGAGTATTGCTCTCCGAAAAAAGTTAAGGTACTCCAATTCCTAAATTTGGAACTTGAGGTCCTTCCCCTATCGACACGAACAATTTCGATCAATTAATGCAATTTAATATGGCGGCTAAAAAGGCGAAAACAGGGGTTTTCACGATTTTCTCAAAAAACAGTTTCAACGATTCTGATCAAATTCATACCTAAAATATTCATTGATAAGCTCTATCAACTGCCACAAGTTCCATATCTGTAAAAATTTCAGGATCTCCGCCCCATCTATGCAAAATTTGATTTTAGATTCCCAATTATTAGGCTTCATTTACAATTTTAACAAGATTTTTCAAGTGGAAAAGATCGAGCATAAAAATCTTCACAGTAAATGTCTAGTAACATTTTCACCTAAAATTGAAAATAAGCTCGAAGTTCGAGAAAATGTGATTATTCAATTGCAAACTATTGGCAACTGTTGATTCTATTAAATCATCTTCTATACTTATAAAAGGCTAAGCCCCTACAGACTGAAATCACACCACAGCCCAAACTACTGAGCCTAAAAACTTGAGATTTTGCACGATTGTTTATGGTAGCCTGAAAACATCCACTAAGAAAGGATTTTCAGAAATTTGCCCCCCTGAGGGAGCTGGGGCCCCCCCAAAATTTTGTACTTTTTAACCGCTCATTGCACAGCAAAGTCATGAGGAACTTTTTTGTTCAGCTACGTAAAAACATTAGATCTATGCAGAAAAATTTCGATCAGGAGCACAAGGGGGTCCAGGAGAGGGCATTTTTCGAAAATTTTGATGTAAAATCACACTACAGCTCAAACTAATTGTCCTACAGACTTGAAACTTTGCACAAATATTCTTCAAACATGCTAGACGCGCACTAAGAACGGATTTTGAGATATATTGCCTCTAAGGGTTTCAAAGGATGAGAAAGGATCCTATTAAATAAGGTTATGAACATGGTAAGGTGAGTGCCATATGGAAATGAAATAATTCATTTATTGACATGTGATATTCGAACATATGTTGTAATCATTGGAAATAACAAAATAATATGATAGATATTCAAGAAAGAACATCTGTTCTGTTATTGCTTTCTACCTGATTCCACTCAACCTCAATAATATTGTTCTGATAATTGATAAATATGTTTAATATTATTATTAATATAATAAAAGTATTGTTTTGATAATCAATATTTTTTTCACAAACTCTATAATAATATGGCGGATGTGAAACAGCTGCATCAAAGAAATTATGTCAACAACATATGTTTAGGAAAACCATAGTTTCGAACTTCATTTTCCTGATGCAATGTATAGGCCCAATGTATGGATTATTAATTTTTCAGCTAGAACAGTTTTTTGAAACTGCTAAATGAACGTCTACAGTTTTATCAATGCTGTATCGGCAATACAAAAACGCATGCAGTTAATATGTCTTTAAATAAAGGTGTTGACATTCACATGAATTAATTATTCTCTACCATTTTTATTTTATTACAATTTCAAAATTATTCGAGCCATGATAGAATTATTGACTCACTGTAGAGTCATTCGAAAATTTTAATATTGAAATGAGGGGTATTTTGGCAAGCTGAACAAAAAATAAGATCCTATGCACCTTTTCGATATTTCCTCAAATGAAAAATGAGTTTTGTGGGTTGTCAAAACTCCCCCTGAAAGGGAAACTATTCAACTTATCCTATCTTTTAGTGAATTAACAATGATTTCTGCGTTGAATAACATGTTTCTTGCCAACAAGAATTGAACTCTCTAAATGGAGGTAGAATGATAAGGTTGACAAGTTTCAGTTCTGTTGTTTAACATTTTTTTTTAAATCACTTTCAAAAAGTTCATGTAGTACCTACTATTGTGTTCGAGAAACTTCTGGGGCTATCATAGTTTCACAACTATTCTGTTCCACACTCCTATCTCTTGCAGTCGTTAACCATATCTATAATAAAATAAAGAGTTGGCTTATACACGTACGGGATAGAAAAATTATGTTTGACGCATTATCACGTCTGAACTACTAGACTAATCAACTTGAACTTTTGCATATAGGCTAGATTCTTAATTGATCAAGGATGGTTATAGGCCTATTTTCAATTCTTCAAAATTTCATTACAAGTTTTCAGAATATCAATTTTGAAAATAGATCCTTGCGAAGCACGGGTTCCTGCTAGTTCACTATAAAGAGATAGCAGACCTCGTGTGTCTCCAGCGTTATTGTCATGTCACCAGCTGGTTTAGATCTTTAAATAGAAGAATTGAGATGCGCGTGAACACTAACGTCAGGTGATTAATTTTCATAACTGCAAGGAAAGTTGTGTGAGTGCGCCACATCAGATTTCTTCATTATGTAGTATCAATTGTTGATTCTTGTTTAACAATGATCAACTCTATCTCAGATACTCTTCAATCGTCAAGAATATATTATTAACTCCTGATATAATAATTGCGAAAACATCTTTTGGTAGATTTCTTCATAGTCATTGAGCTTTCCGTCGTCAACAGTGCAGAGGTGAAAAAAGGAGAAAGCTATCTGCTTTGTCTAATGACAGACAAGGATAGCAAAACAATGTCAATCAGGAGGTGCTTAATCTCTCAATAGTCGAGTAACCGACACTGGTTGCCAAAAAGAGTCCAGAGTCTCTCAAGAGAGAGGGTGGAAAAGAGAGAGTGAAAGAGAAGAGAATATAGAAAATTGAGAGAAAATGAAGTGAGTTGAAGTAGATGAGAAAGCATCGAAGAGCGAGGCGGTTTTCAGAGAAGGGATATTTTGAAGAAACAGGGAAAGGTAAAAATCGGAAAGGTGGTCGAGGACAAGGGTAGGGGAAAGGGGGATTTGTGGAAATTTGGTGGTGTTGACACCCTCTCCAGCCCCCCTTAGGCTTAGTGGCAGCCCCGCAAAACCGAGAAAACCAATTTCGAGTTGTGACCTTTGATCTTCATTGCAGCATCAATCGATGCGTTTTGCCACTACTAAAGTTTCAATTAAATATCCACCTGAGAGTGAGAAGAGATTTACCTCTATAGTGGGGTCCACGTTATAATGGCAGTGGTGAAAGATAGAAGAACAACGTTGTCGATTCTCTATCTTGTCAATGCCTCCTATAGATGGTAGCTGATACAGGTTCATTGATGTAATACTAACTGTTCATTCTCGTTTAAAATAATCAATTATATATTTTATTAAGCAAGGAAATATATTTCTCAATAATTTTATAATGAATTTTCATAATAAAGATGAAATATTCTGTTAATAATTAATTGATAATTCTACATTGTTGAAAGCCGATCTGGCAACAGAGCAAAGCTAGAAAGAGATAGCGCTATCCGCTTTGTTGAATGATAGACAAGGATAGCAATACCATTGCTAATCAAACACTGCCGTTATAACGTGGACCTCACTATAGACTGTTATAGTGAGGTCCACGTTACAATGGCAGTATTTGATCAACTTTGGTTTTGCTATCCTTGTCTATCATTCGACAAAGCCGGTTGTACTATCATTTTCTAGGTCCACAACGATGTCAATTATGTTTTTGACAGTGTAGAAATATGATTAATTAATGCAGAGAATCGTCAACGCTATTCTTCTATCTTTATCCACTGCCTTTATAACGTGGACCACACTATAGTATCACTCCTCATCATATGCTTCTGTCTCAACCAATGCTGAATGCTGGAAGTTCAGAGTAAATGTGCTGACGCATCATTTCAACACGTTTTTCTCTCAGCTTTTAATGAAGAAGAGAGCTTTCTCTAAATTAAGTCTCAACGGTTGTTTGACTGATCTGTCAAACTCAGATTCCAGGATACTGGTTTATTACTTTCCTTGCCTTATTACCATAGGTAAGGAAAGTATTGCTTTCCGAAAAAAATTAAGGTACCCGAATTTGTGTGTGTGTGTGTTGTGTGTGTGTGTGTGTTGTGTGTGTGTGTGTGTGGTGTGTGTGTGTGTGTGTGGTGTGTGTGTGTGTGTGTGTGTGTGTGTGTGTGTATGAGTGTATGTGCGTCTGTGTACACGATATATCTCATCTCCCAATTAACGGAATGACTTGAAATTTGGAACTTAAGGTCCTTACGATATAAGTATCCGACACGAACAATTTTGATCTGATGCAATTCAAAATGGCGGCGAAAATGGCGAAAATGTTGTCAAAAACAGGGTTTTTTGCAATTTTCTCGAAAACGGCTCCAACGATTTTGATCAAATTCATACCTAAAATAGTCATCGATAAGCTCTATCAACTGCCACAAGTCCCATATCTGTAAAAATCTCAGGAGCTTTGCCCCATCAATGCAGATAGATTCCCAATTATCAGGCTTCAGATACAATTGAAACGAAAAAAATCAAGTGGAGTAGATTGAGCATGAAAATCTCTACAATTAATGTTCAGTAACATTTTCACCTAAAATTGAAAATAAGCTTTAAATTCAAGAAAATGTGATTATTCAATTGCAAATTATTGTTGATTCTATCAAATCATTCACTATGAAGAGATAGCAGACCTCATGTGTGTCTCCAGCGTTATTGCCCTGTCACCAGCTGGCTCAAATCTTTGAATAGTAGACTTGAGATGCGCGGGAACACTAGCGTCAGGTGATCAATTTTCATAACGGCAAGGAAAGTTGTGTGAGTGCGCCACACCAGATTTTTAATCCTGTAACTGTGTAGTAACTGTGGTTTATTGATACATTATAGACAAAGACCCAGTTATTTTCGGTGATCTGTTGAACTTAGATTCAATAACTGAAGAACTGGATTTTGAGTATCGTCAATATACGAATATCAGTTTACCTCAGATTCCAGGATCCTTTATAGACAAAGACCCAGTTATAAGGACCCAGTCCAACCAAGGAGTGAGACAAGGGTGTAGTTTATCACCCACTTTATTCAATATATATCCTGACCACATTTTCCAAAAATGGAAATGTAGAGTAGGTTTAGGAATAGAACTTGAAAAGAACGTTCACCTGAATGCATTGTTATTTGCTGATGATTTCTGGATAGTGCAGGACTATGAAAATGACCTCCAAAGATCAGTCCATATCCTCAATGAAATAGGTCAGAAATATAATTTAAAAATATCAACTAAGAAAACAAAAATTATGGCATTCAGAGGCAAATATCCGGTCAGATCGAAAATTGTTATTAATAATACAGTTTTGGAACAAGTTTCTCAATATACATATCTAGGAAGTGACATTAGTTACAAAGATGAATTAGATATTGAGAAGAAAATAGGAAAGCTTCAAATGATATGTGGAAATATCAGCAGGACTTTGGGTAAAAAAGCTAGAACAGATACAATTATGAAATTTTATAAGGTAATGGCCGCTCCAGTCCTCCTCTATGGTAGTGAATCATGGGTCTCTACGAAGCCACTTGAAAGTAGAGTGCAGGCAGCTGAGATGAGATTTCTCCGAAGAACCAAGGGATGTGACAGAAGAGATCATTTCAGGAATGAAGATATTAGGAAAGAATTGAAAATCTGCAGCATGAATGAAAGAGCTACGGAGAATCGGCATCAATGGAGGGAGCATGTTTAAAGAATATCAGCTGAAAGAATACCATTTGAAGTCTATAATTATCAGCCAGTAGGCAAAAGAGATGTTGGCAGACCACGCAAGCGTTGGCAATAATAGGATTTTTTATGTTTATTTGAATAATTGGCTAGATGTGAGCCGGAACAGGTTAAAGCCTAATCCTTGTTTGTAAGAAGAAGAAGAAGACTCAGCTATTTTCGGTGATCTGTTGAACCTGGATTTGAAAACTGGAAATTGGAGATCGTCATCTCTGATTTCAGGGCTGTGGTTTATTGATTATTGAGAGGCAAAGACATAGGCAATTTTCACTGATTTGTTGAACCTAGATTTTAGAACTGGGGTGTGTGTGTGTGTGTGGTGTGTGTGTGTGTGTGTGTGTGTGTGGTGTGTGTGTGTGTGGTGTGTGTGTGTGTGTGTTGTGTGTGTGTGTGTGGTGTGTGTGTGGTGTGTGTGTGTGTGTGTGTGGTGTGTTGTGTGTGTGTGTGTGTGTGTGTGTGTGGTGTGTGTGTGTGTTGTGTGTGTGTGTGTGTGTGTGTGTGGTGTGTGTGTGTGTGTTGTGTGTGTGTGGTGTGTGTGTGTGTGTGTGTGTGTGTGTGTGGTGTGTGTGTGTGTGTGTGTGTGTGTGTGTGGTGTGTGTGTGTGTGTGGTGTGTGTGTGTGTGTGTGTGTGTGTGTGTGTGTGTGGGTGTGGTGTGTGTGTGTGTGTGTGTGTGGTGTGTGTGTGTGTGTGTGTGTGTGTGTGTGTGTGTGTGTGTGTGTATGATTGTATGTGCGTCTGTGTACACGATATATCTCATCTCCCAATTAACGGAATGACTTGAAATTTGAAACTTAAGGTCCTTACGATATAAGTATCCGACACGAACAATTTCGATCTGATGCAATTCAAAATGGCGGCTAAAATGGCGAAAATGTTGTCAAAAACAGGGTTTTTTGCAATTTTCTCGAAAACGGCTCCAATGATTTTGATCAAATTCATACCTAAAATAGTCATCGATAAGCTCTATCAACTGCCACAAGTCCCATATCTGTAAAAGCTTCGCCCCATCAATGCAGATAGATTCCCAATTATCAGGCTTCAGATACAATTGAAACGAAAAAATCAAGTGGAGTAGATTGAGCATGAAAATCTCTACAAGTAATGTTCAGTAACATTTTCACCTAAAATTGAAAATAAGCTTTAAATTCGAGAAAATGTGATTATTCAATTGCAAATTATTGTTTATTCTATTAAATCATTCACTATGATGAGATAGCAGACCTCGTGTGTGTCTCCAGCGTTATTGCCCTGTCACCAGCTGGCTCAAATCTTTGAATAGTAGACTTGAGATGCGCGGGAACACTAGCGTCAGGTGATCAATTTTCATAACGGCAAGGAAAGTTGTGTGAGTGCGCCACACCAGATTTTTAATCCTGTAACTGTGTTTTAACTGTGGTTTATTGATACATTATAGACAAAGACCCAGTTATTTTCGGTGATCTGTTCAACTTAGATTCAAGAACTGGAAAACTGGATTTTGAGGATCGTCAATATACAAATATCAGTTTACCTCAGATTCCAGGATCCTTTATAGACAAAGACCCAGTTATAAGGACCCAGTCCAACTAAGGAGTGAGACAAGGGTGTAGTTTATCACCCACTTTATTCAATATATATCTTGACCACATTTTCCAAAAATGGAAATGTAGAGTAGGTTTTGGAATAGAACTTGAAAATAACGTTCACCTGAATGCATTGTTATTTGCTGATGATTTCTGGATAGTGCAGGACAATGAAAATGACCTCCAAAGATCAGTCCATATCCTCAATGAAATAGGTCAGAAATATAATTTAAAAATATCAACTAAGAAAACAAAAATTATGGCATTCAGAGGCAAATATCCGGTCAGATCAAAAATTGTTATTAATAATACAGTTTTGGAACAAGTTTCTCAATATACATATCTGGGAAGTGACATTAGTTACAAAGATGAATTAGATATTGAGAAGAAAATAGGAAAGTTTCAAATGATATGTGGAAATATCAGCAGGACTTTGGGTAAAAGAGCTAAAACAGATACAATAATTATGAAATTTTATAAGGTAATGGCCGCTCCAGTCCTCCTCTATGGTAGTGAATCATGGGTTACTACGAAGCCACTTGAAAGTAGAGTGCAGGCAGAATTGAAAATCTGCGGCATGAATGAAAGAGTTACGGAGAATCGGAATCAATGGAGGGAGCATGTTCAAAGAATGTCAGCTGAAAGAAAACCATTTAAAGTCTATAATTATCAGCCAGTAGGCAAAAGAGATGTTGGCAGACCACGCAAGCGTTGGAAATAATATGATCTTTTATGTTTATTTGAATAATTGGCTAGATGTGAATCGGAACAGGTTAAAGCCTAATCCTTGTTTGTAAGAAGAAGAAGAAGAAGACCCAGCTATATTCGGTGATCTGTTGAACCTGGATCTAAGAACTGGAAATCGAAGATCGTCAACTCTGATTTCAGGACTGTAGTTTATTGATTATTGAGAGGCAAAGACATAGGCAATCTCCACTGATTTGTTGAACCTAGATTTTAGAACTGAAGCTTGATGATCTTGAAGAAAAGAGCTTCCCTGCTTTCTCTCAATTCAGTCTCTTGTGTTGATCGACTGATCTATCGAACTCATGATCTATCAGAACTATGATTTATTGATTCTCAATAGACAAACACCCAGTTCACTGATATCTTCACTGATCTTCACAGATCTTCACTGATTTCTTAAACCTGAATTCAAGGATTGTAGTTCAACGATCATTAATAGACGAAGATATGTTGTTATCGCTGATTCATTGAATCCTTTATTCTTGTATGTTACAATATCCATTGGTTTATATACTAACTAGCCGTCAGGCTCGCTTCGAACGCCATATCCGTCTAGCCAGGGTCTCCGCCCCCTGGACCCCCGACTGGATCGTCCATGAATGAGATCAGCAGGCTCGCTTCGCTCGCCTGCATTTCTCATTTGAGCATTTTTATCATATGTTAGGACAATCCAGTCGGGGGTCCAGACTAAACGTCTGGCTAAACGGATATGGTGAGCGAAGCGAGCCTGACGGCTAGTAATATAATATTCCCAGGATTGAAGTAGCAGTGCCCAATCAATTTTTCCGCGATAAATGCATTTAAATCTTCAACTTGGTACCAACCTAACAAAGTCAACTCAACTTCCTGACAAAATTATTAATTTAGTTGCCAGTTAACAACTGTTTCGAAGAGGTACTCTATCTAGATTACAGTTCTATAGTAACAAATGATATGGAAATTTCAATTATAATTGAGAGATTGAGAGAAGAAGAATATACATGCTAAAAGACGAACTTTAAACCCTTAAAAACAACCCTTAGAGTTAAAATATTGCCAAAAGACTTCTTAGTGCGCCTCTAAAGGGCCAACTGTACATACCTACCAAATTTGAACGTTTTTGGTCCAGTAGATTTTTAGTTCTGCGAGTGAGTGAGTGAGTGAGTGAGTGAGTGAGTGAGTGAGTGACCGGACTAAAAACGTTCAAATTTGGTAGGTAAGTTCAGTTGGCCCTTTAGAGGCGCACTAAGAAATCTTTTGGCAATATTTTAACTCTAAGGGGGGGTTTTCAGGGTTTAAAGTTCGTCTTTTAACATGTATATTCTTCTTATTCCAATCTCTTAATTATAAGTGAAAAATGTCCATACCATATGTTAATATAGAACTATAATCTAGAGAGAGTACCTCTTCGAAACAGTTGTTAAATTGTTAACTTAATTAATAATTTTGTCAGGTTGGCGTTAAGTTGAGTTGACTTTGTTAGGTTGACACCAAGTTGAAGATTGAAATGCATTTATCGCGGAAAAATTGATTGGGCACTGCTACTTCAATTAGAGCTATTCCTGGGAATATTATATTACTAGCCGTCAGGCTCGCTTCGCTCGCCATATCCGTTTAGCCAGACGTTTAGCCAGACGTTTAGTCTGGACCCCCGACTGGATCGTCCTAACATACGATAAACATGCTCAAATGAAAAATGCAGGCGAGCGAAGCGAGCCTACTGATCTCATTCTTGGGCGATCCAGTCGGGGGTCCAGACTAAGGCGGCTAGACGGATATGGCGAGCGAAGCGAGCCTGACGGCTAGTATTTATAAATAGATTCATATTAAATGACGTAATTTTTCTAATTTTGGCCAATTATCCAACGAATTAAACAAAGTATAAAGAAATAGTCAATCAATGAGAATAAAAATTCAATGCAATTAGAATAACGATAAATTTTAATAGATAATATAATATTGAGATGTAACTTCATTATATCGGCGGTGTTTCAACAAATAATTGTCGATTCTTTAAGAAGGATATGAAATAATATCCTTCCCATCTATACACGAAACACGATCAAGAGATATTTGATATTTGATATTTTATTTTACATCTTACGTTGCCAGGTCTGGTAAGACCTATGGCAAACACTAGTTGATAAGAAACAAACAAAAGAATATTGCTTATTACATTGAAACTCAACAAATTACAAGAAAAATTAAGTATAGATTTAAGCTACAAATAATTTAATTATAATTAACAGAGAAAGGAACTGATATGCAAAGCTTGATACATAACATGGACAATTGAGAATAAATTATGCATAACGAAGAGAACAGATGAGTATAAAGAAGTGAAGAAGAAAGGAAAAAAAGAAAAAAAGGAAAAGACAGGAGGAAGAAGAATAGAATATTCATCAATAGAAAGATGATGAAGATTTGAATGAAAAGAGAATATGAAGACAATCAATCTGTCAAAAGGAATAAGTGACAGCAAGTGAAGTTGAGAAGAATAGTGCTAGAAATTGTTATCATTATCATGGATGAACAAATTATGAACTGAACGCAATTATGAGTGAACGCAAGGGGATGGAATAAGAAGAAAGTAACAAACAGGATAATAATTCAGACCCTACCCTCGAGAAGATACATGAACAAATTTCTCTTGAAGCTTTCCAATGAATTGATTTGTAACAAATTATATGGTAAGGAATTCCAAGCTCGACAGGCCGACACAAGAAAAGATGAATTGAAGATAGCCGTTCGATGGAGAGGTATTTGGAGGGTGAGCTCATGAGACCTAGTACCTCGATTAGGCTGGATGTCAGTAAGGAGCGTGAAGGAGTCCCGAAGATAGTCCGGTCCATCGCTTCTCACTATGAGCCTGTAGGTTAGAACGAGAAGAAAATACTTTCGCCGCTCCACCAACTTGAGCTACCTTAGCTCCTCGAAGAAAGGAGTGATGTGGTCATCACGCCTCACGTCAAAGATGAACCGGACGGCATAATTTAGTGACCTCTGCAACCTATTATTCTGTTCCGCTGTGATATCGATGTAAGCCTAACAGCAATAATCCAGCAAGGGCTGGATCAATGACCTCACCAATAGAATTCTGATGCTCCTGGGCAGGTAGTTTTTGAGCCTTTTAAACTGATGAATACACGGTTGCACAAATGAGTAGTCTGATCTCTCCAACTAAGAGTTTCATCAAGATAGATACCCAGGATTTTTAAGCACTTAGAGTAAGCCACCTGCACATCACCAACCACAATTGCAGGAATCCTATCCAACTCGATCCGGTTGAGAAGTCTGGAGAAGCCAAAAATCGAAGTCTTGGTTTTCACGGGATTAATGACAAGCTCATGAGCTGTAGCCCATTGAAGGAGGGAAGACACATTCTGATTCATATGCTCTATGCAGTTGGCAATGTTCTCTACTGATGTATGGGAATAGATGATTAGGTCATCTGCAAAGAGGTGGAAAGAACAATCCTGAAAGACCAAAGGTGCATTATTTATGAATATTGAGAAAAGTAATGGGCCAAGCACGGATCCCTGCGGTACACCCCGCGAAACCGGAGACCAAGCTGACATATTGCCCGAGTCATCACTAACAGCCTGAAAGCGACCTGAAAGGTATGATGAGAACCAGGCAACTACTGACGCAGACAAGTGGCATTGATGCTTCAACTTCCGAAGAAGTAAGAGATGTGACACATTATCAAATGCTTTTCGAAAATCAAACTGCACAAGGACTGTTACCTGTCGCTTGTCCATAGCTAACCGCAAGTCATCAGTGATGCGCACAAGAGCAGTGCTAGTACTGAAGTTGGGGCGAAAACCAGATTGGTACTTCGAAAAGAAACCCAATTCATTCAAGTGAGAATTCACTTGCATGTGCACAATTCTCTCCAGAGCCTTTGAAATCGAACACAAAATATGAATTGCTCTCCAGTCCCCAGGTTCAGTAGGGTTGCGGATTTTAGGGATAGGTCGAACAATAGAGTACTTCCATAAACAAGGGAAAACTCCGTTCTGTAGAGAAAAATTGAAAATATGAGTCAACGAGGGAAGAATAATGGGAAGAAGTTTCTTATAAAACAATATGGGAATGCCATCAATGCCTTTCGAATTTTTGCAGCTTGATAGTATTATGTGAGAAATAGTCGAAGGAATAACATAGGAGAAGTAGAACTGATTTTCTGGTGGGTCATGATTGAATTGAAGGACAGTCTGACTGACAGGATCATCGAACTCGTTAGATGTAGATTGAGAAAATTGTGCAGTAAAAAAATTGTTAAGATCATTGAGAGGAACATTTATATTTGCCTTAGACTTACTGGGATGAGCGCCCAGCCTTCGCACATTTTCCCACAAAGTGGAAGCAGAGTTGCTCTGATTAAATTGCCGATGATAGAATCTAAGCTTTGCATTTCGACAGAGTGACTTGACTCGATTACGCAAAGTCTTGAATGCATTGTAGTCGGAATTGCAGCTTGTCCTGCTAAAAGTTCTGCGAGCCCTATCACGCTCTCGTCTTGCATTCAATATTTCCGCATCAATCCACGGCTCAGGCTTATGCTTGAACTGAGAAGTCCGCAGAGGAGCATGTCTATCGAAAATCTCATGAATCATACTGTTGAATGTGATGATTTTATCGTCAATATTATCAACTTGAACAATAGAGTGCCATCGCATATTATAAGCATCAAACAAAAATCTCTCCAAATCAAAATGCTTGAAGCTTCTGTAAGAGAAGGTATAGGGTGCCTGCTGGTTATGGATCAGATTGTAAACAACAAAAATCATGTCATGCATAGAAAAGCAAGGCGCCGGTTCCTGGCCATAGATGGATACATAATCAAGATCACTTACAATAGCCAAATCAAGCAACGTGTGTGAGTTAGGTAAGTGATAAGTTGGTTTGATTTTATTGAGGATATGCAGATTTAATGATTCGGCCCTTGTGACAAGCTGACGTTTTTCAGAATTTTCTTTTAATAAATCAGAATTAAAGTCACCAAGTATGATTATGTGCTGATAATTATGCATTATTTCCAACAGAGCATCCTCAAGTATATTCAAACGACCCGCTTTTGGAGGTCTGTATACAATTCCAATAAGTACTCTTACTCCTCCTAAGCCAACCTCAACAAATAAAAATTCCGGTGAGTTGGAATAAGGCTGGGGGGAAGAGACAACAAGCCGTGGAGATAGGGAAGATCTAACATAAACTGCCACCCCACCCCTCGCCTTACCAATTCTGTCATTTCGTAGGAGGCAAAAGTCGGGTATATCGAATGAATTAGAGTGCAGCGATGGTTTAAGCCATGATTCGCTTATGCCGACAATATCTGGTTTTAGTACTTTATTAAATAACTCTTTGAAGTCATCAAAGTGAGCAGGTAAAGATTCGGCATTTATGTGGAATAGCTTCAGAGAAGAAGGATGACCATCCAGCAAGTGCTTCAGATCGGATACGTTCATAGGATTAATAATTAATGCCAAGACAAAAATCAAGCCCCATTTTTATGAAGAGTAAATTAACTCTGGGTGAGAATATATGAAATGATGTTATTGAAGTGTGCAGAATATCAATTGGATGATAGATGAATAATAGTTTGATTAAATGATGACTAATAATGATATAATGAATAAAATACATTGCAGTAAGTGAATTACTCAAAATTATCCATCCGTGAATTTCAGACCAATCTATTAATCTCTTAAACTCTCGAATAAACTATAAAAGCTACAGTAGAATGGATTAATTTAACAGGATAAATATAAATATAGAAGAATACCCATTGCAAATTCCAAAAAAGAAATGAGAATAATATAAAGATTCATTTAGAAACAGTTTCTTTCAGCCGGTTAAACTTTAATCATGAGTAATTCCACGATAACCAATTAGAGAAGGCCTTCTTGATAAGACGGCTTCTGTGATTGGTTCTCGTGGAATTAATCACGGCTAAAATTTACCCGGCTTTTGTGCAATCAGCACTGAGAGATTCAGATTCCTTTATTCATGTGCTTAACAAAACAAAATTCAACTTATTACGTTCTAGAGTTACAAGTGAGAGTAAAATAACATGATGAATCATATATAGGCTACATACTGATGAGTTTTACAATAATATTGAGCAGAGAAATATGAAGAAATATGCAAAAATTGAAGTATTACTGTAATGTTTCCACATGAAACCGTGAAGGTCGGACCTTTAGAAAGGACCTATAGTTGAGAGTTATAGAAGAAAAAAGAGGAGTAGAAAAGAGTGATAGAGTAGGAAAGTCTGAAAAAGAAAGTGAGAGTGTTACAAATGAGTGGATAAGAGAGAGACAGAGAGAGAGAGTGTGTGTGTGATAGAGAAGGATAGTGAGTGAGTACAATATCGACCAATTTTGTCGCTACACTTTGGCGCAGTGTTACACTTCTCTCACACTCTCTCCCTCTTACTCCCCCTTCCAACTTTCAATCTATTACTCTCTATCATTGTCTTTCTGTCCACCCATCACTCTCTCTCACTCGCTCCCACTCACCTTCTCATTCAGTTCTCTCTCTCATCATCTAACTTTATCTCTCGTTTCTGAAATTGCACTATAAACACAGTGTCACACTATACTGGAATTGCAGTGTCACACTATCTCTCTTTCCCTCTTTTTTTCTCTCTCTCTCTTTCTCTTCTCCTTCTCTTTTCTGTTAATTGATTCAACTAAATGATTTATCGTTTCTATGATTCGGTTTTTACTTATTAATATTTTTTTCTTCATTTTTTTCGCTTAGACATAATATTTCTTTTGAATTTTCAACTTTCTTTTTTCACGGTTAAGTGCTGAAGGGGAGGGTATCCTTGATACCCTCTCTGAGAATGGACTTCTTAAGGTCCAAACTTCACCGTTTAATGTGAAAACATTACAGTAGTATCTTAACTTTTGCATTTTTCATCATTATTCTTGCTGAATATTATTGTAGAACTCATCAGTTTAATATGATTCACCATGTCATTTTACCGCTACTGGTATTTATTTTTAACGCTAGAACGTAAGTTGAATTATGTTTTGTTAAACACATGAATAAAGGAATCTGAATCTGAATCTGAATCTGAATCTCTTTGGTAAAGAGTTAGTGGGAAGGATATTCTTTATATTCTTCCCAGAGAATAGACATTGATATGTTCAGCGCTCCGCCAATCTATGAGTAGATGCAACACAATATTATCTATAGTTATTCCAAATTGCTCTTTCTCCAATCATATACAGTTCAATAATAATTTTTGTTCTGTTCTATATCATACTAGCAGGAAACTCATGCTCCGAAAGGTTATATTTTAGAACTTTGCAAACTGAAAACTTGACGTAATGAAATCTTGTAGAACTGAAAATAGGCCTACAACCATCCTCGGTTAATTAAGAATCTCTTTGCAAAATTTCAAGTTGATCAATTCAGTAGTTCAGACATGATGATGCGTCAAACATAATTTTCCTACCCCGTACGTGTATAAGCCAGTTCTTTCCTTTATTATAGTATAGATTAAAATACATCTTAAACTTTGCAATGCTATAAGCTATTGTATGTAAGTATATGCCAGTATATATAATGTAATCCAATTAAATAAATCTCTCAATCAATCAATCACATTCTCTCTATTTCTTTCTCTTTCTTTATCTTTCCACCTCTCCCCTATTTCTCTCTTTTTCTCACTCTCACTCCCCATCAAATTCTCTCTCATATCTCATCTTATTCACCCTCCTCTCTTCCCTTGAATTGCGCGACAAATGGTGCTCCATCTTGTTTGTTATTACGAATGCTAAGTGCATGCAATTGAATAGTACACGTGGTTCTATCAGACATGCATTTCTACGCCTTTCTTCAATTTCGCATCATAAATTATTCATATTATTTCTTGATTGTTGGAGCTACAGTAGTAGACTTGAAGAGGTGATGAATTCAAGTTTGCATAGCGGGTCAAGGTCAATCTAAGTCCAATACTTACAAGGTAGAAAATCAGCTTCAAGTAAAATAGAATTCTTAGGTCATTTGACACAAACACTTGAGTCCACTTTTTAGAGGAATGAGATAATTTCACATCCTTGAGTAGAATTATTTATATTATTTCTATTTGTATTTATATATTGTTCTAATGGCTCAAGTTGTGCTGTAAGGAATATGTTTTGTACATTCAAATGAATATTATTAATGTATTTGAAAAATCCAATTGACTTACAGTTTACTTAGGTACTGTATTATTTTTAAGACTCAGTAATGTAATTTTGTATGTACAGTTGCTGTAAAATTTGAATTTATCTTTTGTCTTACTGTAATCAATATTTGACTTTGCCTATTGTTCTAAGAATTTAACGGCAATAGAATCATATTTATTTATTTATTCCGAGATCTACACTTTGGTAAAACCACTTTAGTCCTTCTTCCATTATCAAGATTATTATAAAATCTCAAGTCAGGTATTACAGATGAAGTTTGGGAATCTATGCTTGGGTATAAACATTTTACTGTATTTAAATTGAAAATGTAAAATGATGCTTGCTCGCTGTTTGGATGGTGTGAAGGATCTTAAGATCTTAAGTCTACTTATGTCATATTTTGTCATGGACCAAACAACTCAAGTCATAATTAAATCAGTAGCTTCTTATTTTTTCATTACTTTGGAATAAAGGAATCATGAGAAAGTGTATTTTGAACCAACTTTGTAAGTTTCAATGTGATAGGATTAAAAATATTCTTAAGAACTATGTTCAAACATACAAGAAAGCTTTGGACCCCATTTTCTCCAAACTGCAGTTTTGGACTCAAGTGCTTGTGACCAAGTAACTAATCATAACAAGCAATCAATGAGATGAAATGCATATAAATTTTTCAAGGAGGGAATATCATTAGACAAAGCAGATGGCTCTGTCCTTTTCTATCTCCGCATTGTTGCCAGTTTGTTGGTTCGATGACTGTGTAGAAATGCAATAAGCTACAAGAATAGATTTCGATTTCAATTATGATTGAATTCGTCATCAATTACCCAGCGAACTTCGACCCGCCAAAACGTCAATGTATCTCATGTCACACTTGACTTTATTTGGTGAATCATAAAATTTATCCAACAATCAATATTTTCATTTATATCTCAATACGGACTTCCTATGTGCGTTGAGACTTAGGACTCCTATATAGACTTAGGAGACTTAGGACTCCTAGACTATAGGACTTCCTATGCAACATTTATTATCCCGAAAACATATTCTTCTCAATCAATTGGTAGTAATATCTATCAGTGAAGTGTTAAATTAAGAAAAATAGATAGGTTAAATCAGTGTTTTAAAGATGAATTTAATGTTTCATAGTAGTTGATTGTCAATAGATGGTCCAGGAAATATGCGATGCCCGATGAATCACACAGAATTCCATATTCTTTCCGTCTTTCATTTTAGAATGAATATAAGCTAACCTAAATTCGATAACATTTGGATTATTGTCTCATTCTTCAGTAATGAATGATGAAATATGAACAACTCTCTTTGATGAGATGAATATTTTTTTGCAACATTTATCCAGTTTCTCAATGATAGGGGACTGATAATAAATATCAAGAATCTCTTCTCAGATAGCTCAATGACATAATGAGGTGTGAACAGACTTATGCGACACGAACACGCACACTCCGCTTTTCAAGGGAACAAAAACGTTTTCTCGACTTGTAATAATAATAATTACAATTGTCTCACCAAACGTGAAGACTCCATCATTGAACAATATTCAAGATTGTTTCAACCGAAGGAAACCAAACGTTTGTGTTGAAATTCTCTTCACAATGTGCCTTCATTAATAGAAGTGCTGCTTGTGTAATATACTTCCTCTTTCTCTCACTCTCACTCTCTCACACTCACTCCTCAACAAACCTCGCTTTCCACTCAATTTTCTTCCAAGATGGCGGCGACCGGAAAACCGGAAAAATCAAGCCACAGCATCTCGATTATCGTTTCCCGACGTTCGATTGTTTTCTGCTCTCGATTGTTTTTCCTACTCATTCTCCCTCCTTCTCACACTCCCACTCTCTCTCTCACTGTTTCCCCCCTCCCATCACAACCACTCTTTCCTCCTCCCACTCAATCTCACCCCCCTCACAAGCCATAACCCTCAGATTTCGCGCCCCTGCAATTAAAATTAATTGGATCCAGTAAATAGACTTTGGACTCTGTGCACTTGATAGCTTGAACCGTAGCTTCGAATCTTTCAAAATCACACAGAGTCTTCGTCATAATATTTTTTCATTTTCTCGAGTTTTTCCGCGCCCATTAATTAAGAGCTGTGGTTATTGGATTTCATGCATTTCGTCACGCATGGAGATGGATTTCTTGGTCATGAACACAGCAAAATAATGAGCTATTATTCGATTTCTGCTGTGACTGTAGAATTGTAAATTTCTGGTTCATTAAGAAACTTCTATGTTGAAATTTCTACGATGATTTTGACACAATTAACAAGTAATTACGGTACAAGCTTTCAGTTCACCATATAGAGATTGATAATCTAGGTATATCAAATTCAAATTCATCCATTTGCCATGAAATAATACATATTGATAAAATAAATATTCTAACTTACAAGATGGCACCGGTAGTGCCAAAGAAAACTTGTGCGCCAAAAACAATATTGGATTATACACGAACAGGATAAGGAAATTATGTTTGACGCATCATCACGTCTGAATTACTGGACTGATTAGCTTGAAATTTTGCGTATCTTACCAACCGAGGATGGTTATGGGCCTATTCTCAATTCTTCAAGATTCCTTTACGTCAAGTTTTCAGTTAGTCTAGTATTGAAAAAGATACTTTCGGAGCTCGGGTTTTAATGCTAGTCTATATATATAAAAGCGAAATGGCACTGACTCACTCACTCACTCACTCACTCACTCACTCACTCGCATAACTAAAAATCTACCGGACCAAAAACATTCAAATTTGGTAGGTATGTTCAGTTGGCCCTTTAGAGGCGCACTAAGAAATCTTTCGGCAATATTTTAACTCTAAGGGTTGTTTTTAAGGGTTTAAAGTTCGTATTTTAGCATGTATATTCTTTTTCTCCCAATCTCTTAATTATAATTGAAATTTCCATATCATATGTTACTATAGAACTATAATCTAGATAGAGTACCTCTTTGAACTTATTAACTAAATTAATAATTTTGTCAGGTTGGCATTAAGTTGAGTTGACTTTGTTAGGTTGGCACCAAGTTGAAGATTTAAATGCATTTATCGCGGAAAAATTGATTGGGCACTGCTACTTCAATCCTGGGAATATTATATTACTAGCCGTCAGGCTCGCTTCGCTCGCCATATCCGTTTAGCCAGACGTTTAGTCTGGACCCCCGACTGGATTGTTCTAACATATGATAAAAATGCTCAAATGAAAAATGCAGGCGAGCGAAGCGAGCCTGCTGATCTCATTCCTGGACGATCCAGTCGGGGGTCCAGGGGGCGGAGCCCCCTGGCTAGACGGATATGGCGTGCGAAGCGAGCCTGACGGCTAGTATGATTATATAAGTATCTTAAATTGTTTTAATAAACCAGTGTTTCTGACAACATATTCAAAATGTTTGTGTTTCTGCTCAAAATTTTCAAGTTTATTTCAATATTATTGAAACTTTCGGATTGTTTAGTGTTATTTCCGGCTCTTATCAACCCTTCGAAATTCAAAATTCATCAGTCATATCTCGAATACTCATTCTCTGAGTGTTAATCTTTGGTGAAAACAGAAATTTTAAACTTTGGGCTATTTATGTGCCAGAATCAAGGAATTGAAGAAGTTTTGGGCAATTGCCTGTTTCTCTTTCCAAATATCGTGTTTGTGACTGTTCTAATAAATAAATAAATATTATACTCGACGTGGTTGTATTAGAATGGTCCCATTATAACTCGTGTGGATTATATGTTCACTGTACTGGACAGTGGCTCTGATACTGCTGATATGTGGCAATCCATTTTCAGAGAGCTTGATCATTCAATTCATTTTTACAAAGTGGATTCTCTCATGAAACTTTGTATGATAGGAAATATTCCTAGGAAAAATATACATTATCAGTGTTCACAGTAAACGTCTGCAATATCTTACAGTAGAACTATATTAAACGTTCGTGTTTCAATTTTGGAGACATCTTATTAATAATATCTTCCAGACTAAATTGTAGCTGAATTCAAGCAATCTGGCTTCAAATAATAGTAGCCTAGTCTGCAGTAGTAACCGAGATTTGAAAGAATGAGTGAGAGACCATGAAAGAAAGTGAAAGAAAGAGGGAGAGAGAAAGAGAGAGAGGGAGCGAAAGAGTGAGAGAGTGGAAGGGGGAAGAGAGCGCAAGAGTGACTGACAGAGAGTGAGCGAGAGAGAAAGAGTGTGAGTGAGAGAGATAGATAGACTTTATTCATGAATTGTTACTAGGCATGTCGCCTATGGTAACATGATTACAAGAGAGAAAGAGAACATGGTTACAAGAGAAAGAAAGAGCATAGTATGGAGAAAGATAGATAGGTAGAGATTGATTGATTGATTGATTATATGCCTTTATTGAGGCGGAGTTAGTACTCCTTGTCCTCTCTGCCACACAACCCTATGATTCAGTGATTGAGAGAGTGAGTAAAAGAAGAGAGAGTCAGTGAGTAAGAGTGAGTGAAAGAAGAGAGAGTCAGTGGGAAAGAGTGAGTAAGAGAGAGTTGAATAGAGTTAGATTGAGACAGAATGAGAAATCAGGTAGTCTATTCAGACACGTTTTAATAAATTTCTGACAGAGCTCCACTCGTTTTCATCACAAAAGCAATCCTACTGTACTGCAGTTTTCCAGGAATTCTAGATTTTGATGAGAATGTCTGAATTGATTTCGTGAATGACTGGCAAGATTTGAGGATGAAAATTGTTGATAGAGACTTGAAAGTGGGGACTGTACAGATCTGAAAATCTGAATTCCAGGATTTGAATATGAAATTGTTGAAATGGATTGAAGCATAATCCAATATGGAACATTCTAGAGGCAGTCACTGTTTTGTTAGAAGGTACTTGGAAAAACCGTGGTACATGATAGCCCGGTTGCACAAAAACCTCTTAAATTCCAACTGTTAAAAATACCACGAGAACCAATCAGAGAAACCCTCATTTCAAGAAACCCTTTTCTGATTGGTTCTTATGGAATTTAATTTTGTTTGAAATTTAACAGGCTTGATGTGGCTGAATTCAACAATTATGAAAATTAATTGAAGAATGTTTCCTCTGTTTCTATTTTTCTTCCTCTTCCATTCCCTCACACTCTTTCTGTCTCTCACTATTTCTTTCTCCCTCGCCCATCTGTTGTTCATCCTGCTCATCTCATTTTTACGATTCCAGCATTATAGCAGAAACAATAAAATCATTCTTGCGCTTCCAAAAATAATGTCAGTAATAAAATGTGCTGGCGACATTCTTGTGCTCAGCAATTTTAGGATACGAAAAAAGAACGAGAAGAAAGGAGAGGGTTATAGATAGAAAGAAAGGAAGAAGATTTATTAGGTTTTCCGGTATAAAAATCTAATTCAGTAATAATATTCTTGATGCTATGATATTAAAATCATTTATTGCCCCAGGTATTACCAGATATCAGTAAGTTGAGGCACAGAGAAAAAATAGCATAAGAAGATATCCGTATATATATTGTCACGGCATATTTTCCAATAAAAATAGAAACAGCCTAAATGAAAAGAATTTTGAAAGTAGGCGCCAATCTCTGAGTTCATTATCTCTTATTTCCGATAACAGAGAGCGCTCCTTCCATACAGCTGATAGATTGGTCGGCCAAAAACAAAATATTCTACAGATGATAATATTTTCCAAATTATTAAAAAATTAAAGTAATTCGAAATAAAATAAAATATCAAATTCAATTCACCACCTATCCTATTTCCTTCCTTAATTTGGCAATTGAGTGTGACGTCACATCTCGGAAGTGCGGTGAAGAAAAAGTCTTATCGTCGGTCGGGTGTGTGTCGGATCGTGCCGTATGATGATGTGCTGAGAACTGAACGTGCTTCATAATATGTGAAGGAGAGATAACACATATATTATGTCGTTGTCGTATCGTGTCGACCGGTTTTATGAGGACTATATATATCGTTGAGTTGATCAATAATATATATATTGCCAAATTTTCCTGCATTGTCCACCACCACCACATGTGTCACTTAGGCCTATTAATTGATTGAGTTATTCGGAGCAATTACGAAATACAATGAACCTTTTAAAATATAAAAATATAGAACTAATTTAAATTTGTTCAATAAAAATAGGCCGAAGTAGTAGTGGATATTTCTAAATTGGGATTCCAAGATTATAAACCCCAGCAATATCTTCGTGGTATAGGTAGTTCATGTACAAATTTCAAGCCAACTTTTTGTTAACTAAAGCCGATTACTGTCGACTACTGTCTATTATTACTGTTTTGTTGGGTTGAGAGTGTAAGAACGGCACAGTATGAGAGACTACCAGTTTCACATAGCTTCACCAGAAAAAACTACTTGGACTATCGGCTTGAGTAATATTCATTGAAGATTGGAACATGAACCAAGGGATATCTTCTTGTAATATCTTTCATCTATGGATAAGGAGAGTAGGCAGGGCTGATAAAAGTTTGGCAGAAACAATAAATTGGGAGACAAACTTGAATTTTTTGTACGTGATCCTTTGACTTGAAGTTTCTATAACAACAAATACATCTAAACCAGTTTTAGTTATAAAAACAACATTGAAAAGCAGTTTTTGTTGTCACACCATGATCATCTGTGGTAAACTCGAACTATAGTGCAGATTCAAAACTAACTAAAATTTTTACAAATTTACAAACTTTACAAATTTACAAATTTACATAATTTACAAACTATATATTTTTTTTATAGTTCAGACAGCAGAATGCTTAGTAGTGAGGTAGCGCTATGATTGGTGGATGGATGATGCCCTAATAAGATGAACGTCTGCCATTGGCCGAGACAAGCCACTCCCACAAATTGCGCCTCATGGAAACGTCACAGCAATGGCGGTTCATACTATAAACTGTAAAGAAAAATCTGGTGTGGTACACTCACACAACTTTCCTTGCTCATTGAACTGTAAGCCTCATTCTTGAACGAGAATAATTTAGGGGAATAACATAATGACGATTGGCGGCATCATATTTGAAACTACGATCAGACTACTGTATATGTGTATATATAATTGTTTTCAGAGTACTTTTTCCTTTGTGTAAATTGTGAAATTCGATGATTTTTTTAAAAGTCGTCAAAACAGCTGTTCTACAGATGAAATATCTGGACTATGTGTTCTTTTTATAAACTGCTCTACCTACCTACCTCATGCACGAGAGGGAGTTTACAAAGTCCATTTCTCAAGAATGGAGTGGACCCCATTAGTTTCCCAGAAAAAAGTCTCATGCCAGTTGATGGAGCTGATAAATAAGTATAGAGGGTATGAATTTGAAATAAATCGGTCATTTTGAGAAAATCGTGAAAAACATGGTTACGTATAGTAACTATCCGCCATTTTTCTCAAGAATATTACGGAGCTCCTGCAATTTTCCCAGAACTGAGACTCATGTCAGTTGATAGGGCTTATAAATAGCTATCCATGCTATAGATTTGAAGAAAATCGTTAGAGCCGTTTTTGAGAAAACCGTGAAATACATGGTTTTTTAGAAATTATCCGCCATTTTTCTCAAGAATATTACGGAGCTCCTGCAATTTTCCCAGGAATGAGACTCATGTCAGTTGATAGGGCTCATAAATAGCAGCTATCCATGCTATGAATTCAAAGAAAATCGTTGAAGCCGTTTTCGAGAAAACCGTGAAAAACATGGTTTTTTAGTAATTATCCGCCATTTTTCTCAAGAATATTACGTAGCTCCTGCAATTTTCCCAGAAATGAGACTCATGTCAGTTGATAGGGCTTATAAATAACTATCAATGGTATAAATTTGAAGAAAATCGTTAGAGCCGTTTTTGAGAAAAACATGGAAAACATGGTTTTTTATAATAATTATCCGCCATTTTTTCCGCCATCTTGAGTTTTATTTTATTGAATTTCTTATTGTAAGGTCCTCATGGTACAAGGACCTTAAGTTTAAAATTTCAAGTCAATCGGTTAATTAGGAATGGAGTTATCGTGTTCACAGACATACACACATATACACACACACACACACTCAGAGACCAACACCCAAAAATTTTTTTTTTGGACTCAGGGGACCTTGAAACGTATAGAAAACTTGAAATTGGGGTACCTTAATTTTTTTTGGAAAGCAATACTTTCCTTACCTATGGTAGTAGGGCAAGGAAAGTAAAAACAATAAATTCTCACAAATAACAAATAAAAGATGCAAAGTAAAAGACCATATTATGTACCAATTAATTTTGAACAGAGGTTGTGATCCGTTGATTGAGGATTGGTTGGTTTAAAACTGGCATGTAACTCATTATAATGAATCCAATGTTTTTTCGATGTTTCTCGATGTTTTTCAATGTTTTTTCAGTGTTTTTTTTTATGTTGCTTGATGTTTTTCAATGTTTTTCTTAGCTACGTGAATCTAGTTTAGCGTTAAACGTGGATTTTGCGAATGGGCCCAACCTGGTTATTATTTGTTAACTAACATCCAATAAGAATTCCGAAAACAAGTCACCTCAGTCGTCATCAAAAACCATAAAACCCGTTCACCAACATAATTAAATTTCCATCACAGGAAAACCCAGAGCGTAGGTGATTTAGTTATTGAAATTTTTCAATTTGATTTTGCCGCATACCGAATGAAAGCGGCTTAATAACGTTGACCGCAAAAATAAATTGAAACCGATTTCCATTGGATATTTACAAAAATCTGCTAAAACTGTCAGTATTGGTTAAATGGGGATCTTTGATGTTATTTATGAAGGATGCTGCCAGTACAAAATGAATCTTTCAGTGGTATTTTTCATTACAATCTGTCAGTATTGTTCAAATGATAGACGTTGGTGTTATTTTATGAGGAATGCTGTCAGATTAGAATGAATTTCACTCTGGAAATCGATTGAAAAGTATTAATAGAGTAATTCTTCAGTCAGGCCACCGTCGGTCGGTGAAGAAGATAAAAGAAGACAAGTTCAATGAAGAATGAAGTGTACAATGAAATGAAGATGATGGGAAAGAAGAAGAAGACAGGTGAAGAAGTAGAAGAAGAACATGATGATGAAAAAGATTAAAGTGATGGGGAAGAGGAAATTCTGCGGATAAGAAAAGATAGAGAAAGGGGAAGATTTGGAGGGAGTTTATGGAGATGTTGGTGGTGTGGTGGAGGGGAGAAAAGGGAATTTTCCTAATAAGAACTCTGCAGTTGAGGGAGGAAATTGAGGGAAAAGGGAACAAATAAGATACAGTATATATGTTGGATATTCTGCAGGTGAGGGAAAAATTGTGTGAGTAGGGAAAATCACGTTGGAGGGAAAAGTGTTGTAGGAGGCAGTGTATGGTGGAGATTTTGCAGGTGAGGGAGAAAATTGTGAGTGTAGGGAAATATAATATTGGAGGGAAGAAGTTGGAGATCTAACGTAGTTATTTTGCAGGTGAGGGAGAAAATCGTGAAAGAAGGGAAATCTCATCAAGAGTGTTAGGCTGGAAGGGATAGAATCAGCAGTAACAAGGGAAAAACAGCAGGTAGGGATTGGTGGTAACAACAGAGAGGGATGGAAAGAATCAGCAGTAACATGGGAAAACAGCAGGTAAAGTATGAGAAAAAGGGAAAAACTCTGCAGTATTCTAGAGAGGTTTATCGGCAGGAGGGAAAAAATCTGCAATGAAACGGGAAAAGGGAGAAAACGTCGACAGGATTCTGGGGAAGAGGAGGGAAAAAATCTGCAATGAAACGGGAAAACATCAGGTATAATTGGTGAGCGGGATGAGGAAGAAAATAACGGGTAGTTTAGAAGGGGAAAAACAGCAACGAAATGGGAAAAGGGAGAAAACAAGGGAAGAACTCAGTGGACGGGAGGGAAAAAATCCGCAGTAGAACGAGAAAAAGGAGATATAGTGAGGTCCAAGTTAAAATGATAGTGACGAAAGATAGGAGAACAGTGGTGCCGATTCTTTGCCTTGTCACTGCCTTGTATAGAAGATAGCTGATACCGGTTTATCTGATGTAATATAGCCTGTTAATTCTTGTTCAAAATAATCAATAATTACATTCATCAGTCAAGCGAATATACATTTTTTAATGATTGAATAATACATTTCGATAATTTTGTTAATCGCCTACAAATACGATCATTGTTGAAATACGATCTGGCAACACAGCGGAGCTAGAAAAAGATATCGCTATCTGCTTTGTCGAATGATAGACAAGGATAGCAACACCAATGTTAATGAAATACTGCCATTATAACGTAGACCTCACTACAGGTCTTGGTGGACTGGACAAAAACAGTTTGGTAGTTGAAGGGATGAGGGAATGATTTAAAGTTAGAGCAGGAAAAAAGGGAATAATTTGTGGGTATAGTAGGGGAAAAAGGGAAGATACAACATGGTATGCTGGAGGGGAAACAGTTTGGCGGCTGATTGATTGAGTACTTTATTCATGAAGATTACAATATATACTGGCTTATACAAAAGCTTACAATACAGCAAAGTTCTAGATGAATTTAAATCCCGGTCCGGGCAAGATATTTATCTCGGGCCACTCCCGTGTTTCGGATGGACACGTTAAGCCGTGGGTCCCGGCAGCCTAAAAAGCAGTCGTTAGGTCATGTCAGAGGCCCTGAAATTGATCAGTTGCGACCTGAAAACTCTGACACCAGACCTGAGCCAGCCAGGTCACTCGATATTATTATTATTATTAGATGAATTTAAAACATAACATAAACTAAGAAAATAATCATTGAACTGTACAATGATATAGAAAAGTCAATTTGGAATAATTATAAAAGATAATATTGTAATGCATCTACATAATTGGCAGAGCTTTGGACATATCAATGTCCATTCTTTGGGAAGAATATTAAAAATATCCTTCCAACTAACTCTCTACCAAAAGGGATAAGGGAATGATTCGTGGGTATGATAGGGAAAAGGGAATAATTCGAAGGTAGAGCAGGGAAAATAGGGAAGATTATGGTATCCCTGATTGGCTGAGGGTAATTTGAGACTGGTAGGTTGGTAGAACTGCCTGCTCCCCCTATCATCTCGTATGGATGTCCAGTTCTCCGCGGTTGAAGCAACTGATAAGGACATCCAGTGCATGTCTTATCACGGTCCGGTGTGATAGTGGTTCAGATCAGGAGATTTTCTCCTCTCGGCAACTCTCCAAGGAGCTAGGAGGCTAGGAGGAGGCGATTTCCTCCTCACTTCAACCGGAAAACTCGTCGGAAAATCTGTTAGAACTGTTTAAATTCGTCTGCAGGTGTCGCTCCAGTCGCGTGAGATACAAGGTCACCGATCAACGTAGGTGAGTGTTCAAAAATAGTGCTACATAAACCTGAAATTTCAATCAAATTTATTGATTCTCATTTAATTTGTTTACAATACACGAAAGACACATTCGAAATAGAAAGGTTATAAAATAACTCAACAATGAAAACAGAGAAATGCACAGAGGCATGTTTCAGAAAATCTGACTGAATATAACTTGTTAATAAAATTATTATAATAATTATTATTAAACGAAAATCCAAATTGAATGCTGTGAATCACCCCGAAGACTTCTGCTACTGCAAATATCGACACAGGGTGAATAGCTAGATGGAAATTCAATGAGCGCTACAATTCAAAAATTACCGGGAATCGAACCCAGTACCTCCTAATTGCCGGTCAGGAATGCTTACCCTTACACCAAACTGACAATCTCTGAATAAAACTTCAACTGAGTTGTGGTCGATGTTGTAGAAACGTTCCATGATGAAATAAAAAAAAGTGTAGAAAACTGACAACATCTATGTGTTTTTATTTCAATCTCTGAATATTTCCATCCAGCTGTTAACCGTGTTGTCAATATCTGCAGTAGCAGAAGTCTTCGGGGTGATTTACAGCATTCAATTTGATTTTTTCAATAATAATTATTAATTCATTAGCATTTGAATAATTGCAAAATCTCAGTAATCTCCATCTGCAACATAATAGCATTTTCAAAATTTATGAAGGGACAATAATTTTGGGCATAAGCCAGTTGTGCCTTCTCACATAAGTGTAATAATTGTACATGACTATGACAATAAATCAATAAATAATTCTCACTAAAATTTATTCGAAAACCACGGAATACACATTGGAAAAAGAACATTATGCAATAATACAACAATGAAAGGACAAAAAAGTTGTACAGGCTAATTAGTACAACATGATGTATCATCAGTTGAAACAGTTACAGTTTTTTTTCTACAAATCATCCATGAATAGAAAGTGATTATCTAAACTTTTTGTGTAGTTGAGAAGTTGATATTGTGGTAATTATTCATATTGAATGAAAAAGACTAAGAAATTGTCAAAAAAGTTTATCAGAGTTTATCAGAGATTGACAATGGTGTAATAACCGAAACCGGTCTTTCTAATTATCAATAAATCAGTGGTTTTTTGACAATTTCTTAGTCTTTTTCATTCAATATGATTATCTAAACATTTCCTAATCAGATATTTAGTTCTTGATAAGATCAATCAACCTATCTCGGGCTATGTGTAGCCTTATCTAAATTTGGGAGAGGAATAGCACAAGGTTACCTTATTTTTCACTCCCTATTATTTTGATGATGTACATATTGTATCAATCAATAAAGAAAGAAAGGATTATTAGTTCTCGTTCAATTTGTCTACAATTCAAGAATTACACATTGTAAAACATAAAAATTATACAATAATCCAGCAATGAGAACAAAAAAAAATTGGTACAGACTAATTAGTACAACATGCTGTATCACTTGAAAGATTTCCAATTCTCTCTCAAATTTATCTATGGACTAGCTGGTAACCTGTGGTCCTCAGAGACTCAATCAAAAAGTTGACAAACTGGAAACTAGACGTAATGAGATCCTGAATAATTGAAAATAGGCCGTTAACAATTCTCCTTAAATTAAGAATCTATATGCAAATGCGAAATTTCAAGATAACCAATTGAGTAGTTGAGACGTGATGATGCCTCATTCGTGAATTTCCTTTCCCCTGCATGTATAAACCAATTCTTTCCTTCATTATAATTGTAGATAGATCATCATAGAATCAACACTCTTATTGATTTATCATAACAGACCTGAACACTCCGGCCCGGAAGCACAAAAGCCGGTTAAATCTTAAACGTGATTAATTTCACGAGATCCAATCAGAGAAGCCGTATTTTCTAAAAAACCTTCTATGATTGGTTCTCGTGGAAATGACGGTTGAAATGTTAACCGGCTTTTGTGCAACCGGGCCTTTATCAACTTTATTCCTCCCAATTGAATGAAAAAGACTAAGAAATTTTCAAAAAACACAGATTTATTGATACTTAGAAAGACCGGTTTCTCTGATAAACTAAAACTAAATACAAGAGCAGCAGAATTTATACAAGTAGGCGAGTATTGCTATTGGTCAAGGGCATGAACGCCTGTCATTGGCCCAGCTAGACAGTCTCCTGCCACGCAACTACACAAAAAGTATTCCTCTCAATTTCAGAAGAAGACCTTGAAAATTGTTTCGGCTTGTGAACAAACGCGAACCGATAGAGCTGTTGCTGAGTGCTGATTTGAAATCTTATCCACAAAAACTCTAGATAACCTGTAAACGATCAAGCATTGACTGTAATTGAAGATAAATTATTAGGAGCAATATAATTCAATACAAGTAACTGAATGTTATTCAATTACTGTAATATTCAATAGGTAATTCACTATGGATTCACTCTTCTGATTAAGAACAGAAAAAACTTATACGTCAAGCCTTGATTGTTCAACGAAGTGAAAATAGTATTTAGATAAGTAAGTGCATAGAGAAAATGGCCCACATGAATAAAACCAGAGCATATGCTCATGAGCAAGAGCATGGAGCATAAGGTTTTGCGCATGAGCAAAAGGTAGAAGCAAAAGCATTATTTTGCTTATTTTTATATGAATAAGCTTTACCTTATACTCTTACCTTATGCTCCTGAACTCTGAAGCAAATGCTCACGTATTTTCAAGATTATTCATCAGCTGATTCGCTTTTGTAGCCTTACTTTGTTTTTTAGCTCATGGAAACGCTAAATATGCAAGTAGTTTTCTATTTATGAATAGAGTTTTAGATTAGTTGAGTTTAGAATTTTGAAATTATAGCGTGAAAAAATGTCATCTCTATATATACTTATAATATCAATAGCCTTCCTATAACCGTCTACACTCTCATCTTCTTAAATGCCTATTTCCTATTTTGTGATGAAATCTTTATATCTTTTGTATTTATTCTTTTGTAAGGATAATGGTGATATATATCATGGTTGAATCTAAAAAGAGTTTTATAGTTCTCAACTATTGGTTGTGATCCTATCTGGTATAGTTTCCTCTTCCTCATACGAATTAGTTGAGCCATTTCACTATGAGCAAAAGGTGATAAGATGCTCTAGACTAGACTCACCTTTTTTGAAGCATTTGCTTCAAAAGTTGAGCAAATGCTCTAGTTTACCCATACAATTTTGAGCAAAAGCTTTTACTTTTGAGCAAATGCTCAAACTATTTTTTTGATGAGCATGAGCAAAAGGTTTTGCTCACGTTTATTCATAGAAAATGAAGCAAATGCTCCATATTTTAGAAATATAAGCAAATGCTCAACTTTATTCATATGGCCCAATAATATGTTATAAGAAGATATCCCATGGTATAGGGCGTTTATGTTCTAGATTCCACTGTTAACCCAAGCCGATATACCCAGTAGTTCTATCTTGTGAAGCTATGTGATGCTTGTAGTCTCTCAGTCATGTGCCGTTCTTAAGGTGCGTACAGATATACTCGCCGCGAACATGAGCAATTCACTTTCAATCAGCTGATTATATCTGAATTTTTACAGAAACGGTAAGATACAGATATAAAAAGCTTGGCATCAGCTGATTAAAAGTGAATTGCTCATGTTCGCGGCGCGTATATATGTACGCCCCTTTACACTCTCAAAATACTCTGTTGAATTACAGTTTAAAATTCCTGTGGAAGCAAGCTATTGAATCAGATAAGCTATGAATAGCCAATCCTGACATTCATGAAATAGACTCTTCACTGCGAAATGCATGAAAGTCCACCACAATGAAAAATAGTTCGGACTCCCTGCCTGGAAATGAATTGATTTTGAGCAATGATTACTATAGGTGCATACAGATATACGCGCCGCGAACATGAGCAATTCACTTTCAATCAGCTGACTATATCTTTATTTTTACAGAAACGGTAAGATACAGATATAAAAAGCTTGGCATCAGCTGATTAAAAGTGAATTGCTCATGTTCGCGGCGCGTAAATCTGTACTCACCTTAATACGGTAAAATTCCATTCAATAGAAGAGAAGACAGTATTTATCTACACATTTTCCAATAATGCAGCAGATATAATATTAATTATTTCAAACAAATTAACGAACTTACATGTATGTGACAATGAATAAGATCATCATCAAACTCTCACCCGGCCAAAGCAGTAATTATAGACAGTAGTCGACAGTAATATTGGCTAGAGTTTGAAACATAAACGCCCTATACCATGGGATATCTTCTTATGCTTTCTTTTCTATATGATACAAGATACTAGAAGATACTAGAAGAAGGCATAATTACCCTGAGAAAAACTAAGAAGAAAGAATTGAACGTGACAAAGTACGAATAACCAAGAAGAAAGAATTGAACGTGACAAAGTACAAATAAATTGGAAGAGAATATGGAAATATGATAAAATAATAAGAAACGGTTGAGATTGTCCCATTCTATGGCAACAGTTTGTGATACAACTTTGTATTCTGCCAATAGATAGCAGCACATGCCGGGTGACATTCTCAACTCCGCCTACTCTTTCCTGATTGGTCGATAGCTTGTCAAATGTTATTCCAAACTCGGCCAATAGCTGGCAGCAATTGCTGGCTTAATACAATGATTCTTAATTCATTCTTGAATAGCTTGAGAGCCTTACATTTGAAAAGATTGATATATTTTTTGATTCACAATATCAACACTTCATGTAACTTCAAATTTGTACTGATACTGTACTGTACCTCAGTTCTAAAATGAAAATCACGTTTTGAAGTCAATGGGAATGATAGGGCTACAGCGTTGCCGATTCTCTGTTGCCTTCGTCTTCCATATTAAAGGCCCAAATTCACCAAAAACGAAAACTAGGTTTGAGCGGCAGTTGGTTCTGAGTCAGATGATTTTGAATTGGTTTTGTAATATTAATTTTTGTTCTGGGTTTACACCAAAGTTATTAACAAAATGTGAATAACTTAATCCTTATAGATTCTATTGGATTGAACATAACTTATCATACATATGATGAACATATGTGTTTGTCAAGTTCCGTTCAATCTGATAGAATCTATAAGGATCAAGTTATTAACATTTTGTTAATAACTTTGGTGTAAACCCAGCTTAAAGATGCATACCTCTTCAAGGTCTTTGATTGAAACTATAGACCTTATGCAAATACAGTAATAGACTGGCTTCTCCACACATCTGTGTAATCACTTGTCAGCTGATTTATGATGAATAATTCTATAGTCTGATTTCTACTCTAATATTGGCGTATGAAGGAGGCTCCTTTCTCCTTCTCCTGGTGTAAACCCAGCTTTAGAATCGACTGACGCTCAAACTTAGTTTTCGTTTTGGTGAATTCGGTCCTAATGCACCTGTGAACTTAGTTATTCCAGTATCTAATGTGATATAACTAATTTTTTGTTGATGCTTTTCAATAATGATCAGCTTTATCTCAAATATGTTCCATTCTTCAAAAGAATTGAATTCACCGTGATTTCACGATGAACTTTCATTTAGTGAGGTCCACGTTATAATGGCAGTGTTTGATTAGCAATGGTATTGCTATCCTTGTCCTATCATTCTAAAAAGTGGATAGCGCTATCTCCTTATCACTTTGTTATGTTGCCAGATCGTCTTTAAGCAATGTACAACTAATAATCTATCAACGAAATATTTCATTTTGATTATGAATCTTCATTATGAAATTTTTGAAAAATGTAATTTCTTGCCTAATAAAATATAATTAATTATTTTAACGAGAATGAACAGTCAATATTACATCGATAAACCTGTATCAGCTACCATCTACTATAGAAGGCATTGACAAGACAGAGGATCTGCAACGTTTATCTCCTATCTTTCTCTACTGCCATTATAACGTGCACCTCATTATAGGTGGGTAATAATCTTTCTCGATATTCAACAGAACAAATTATTAGGCAACAGTAAGGTGTTAGGAAATGATAAAGCTATCTGCTTTGTCCAATGATAGGCAAGGATTGGAAACTAATAAATGATGTTGATCAGGTGCTGACTTCTTGACGTCAATTTCACTATAGGGTTTGTAGCTACAATTACATTAGAAGAGTTTGTATGTACTTTTAATCGTTCTCTCTTCATGAGAAATATATATTTATTTATTTATTTATACGTGGATACAATAACAAATCATATAAATATGATTGGGAAGGAACGACAGGCTTGGCCCAAAACTATTCCATTCCCAAATTTTGATTACATGTCCAAAAAATAGGTTATGTTTCTTCTGTAAGAAGTTCAAGCTCAACTTTCGTCCAAAAATGAATATGAGATGCAAATTTTGAATTTAGAAAAATTAAAACACCAAATTATAGTTGAATATTACACTTAATTATCACTACACACTGCACTGCGCACTGCATATTGAGGTCCACGTTATAATGGCAGTGTTTGATTAGCAATTGTATTGCTATCCTTGTCTATCATTCAAAAAAGTTGATAGCGCTATCTCCTTATCACTTTGTTATGTTGCCAGATCGTCTTTTAGCAATGTACAACTAATAATCAATCAACGAAATATTTCATTTTGATTATGAAATTTTTGAAAAATGTAATTTCTTGCCTTATAAAATATAATTGATTATTTTAACGAGAATGAACAGTCAATATTACATCGATAAACCTGTATCAGCTACCATCTACTATAGAAGGCATTGACAAGACAGAGGATCTGCAACGTTTATCTCCTATCTTTCTCCACTACCATTATAACGTGGACCTCACTATAGGTGGGTAATAACCTTTCTCGATATTCAACAAATTATTAGGCAACAGTAAGGTGGTAGGTAGGAAATGATGAAGCTATCTGCTTTGGCCAATGATAGGCAAGGATTGGATACTAACAAATGATGTTGATCAGGTGCTTGACGTCTTCTTGACGTCAATTTCACTATAGGGTTTGTAGCTACAATTACAAACATTAGAAGGGTTTGTATGTACTTTTAATCGTCCTCTCTTCATGAGAAATATATATTTATTTATTTATTTATACGTGGATACAATAACAAATCATATAAATATGATTGGGAAGGAACAACAGGCTTGGCCCAAAACTATTCCATTCCCAAATTTTGATTACATGTCCAAAAAATAGGTTATGTTTCTTCTGTAAGAAGTTCAAGCTCAACTTTCGTCCAAAAATGAATATGAGATGCAAATTTTAAATTTAGAAAAATTAAAACACCAAATTATAGTTAAATATTACACTTAATTATCACTGCACACTGCATATTGAGGTCTATGTTATAATAGCAGTCAAGGAAGTCAAGAATCAAGAGAAAGAGGCAGTGTTTCCGATTCAAATGCCTTCAATAGGGGTTAGCTGATACCGGTCAGATATATGTAATATCAACTGTTCATTCTCTTTCAAAATAATGAATAATAAATTTATATCTTCCAATGATTGAATAAGTTTCCATAGCTTAGAATGAATAACTTGTTAGCTGATCATATTCATAATATCAACAGTTCACCAAAACTAGAAAGATAATATGAGAGACTAGCCGTCAGGCTCGCTTCGCTCGCCATATCCGTCTAGCAAGGGGGCTCCGCCCCCTGGACCCCCGACTGGATCGTCCAAGAATGAGATCAGCAGGCTCGCTTCGCTCGCCTGCATTTTTCATTTTGGCATTTTTATCATATGTTAGGACAATCCAGTCGGGGGTCCAGACTAAACGGCTGGCTAAACGGATATGGCGAGCGAAGCGAGCCTGAGTTCTAGTAATATAATATTCCCAGGATTGAAGAAGTAGTGCCCAATCAATTTTTCCGCGATGAATGCATTTAAATCTTCAACTTGGTGCCAACCTAACAAAGTCAACTCAACTTAATGCCAACCTGAAAAAGTTATTAATTTAGTTGCCAGTTAACAACTGTTTCGAAGAGGTACTTGCTCTAGATTATAGTTCTATAGTAACATATGATATGGAAATTTCAATTATAATTAAGATATTGGGAGAAGAAGAATATACATGCTAAAAGACGAACTTTAAACCCTTAAAAACAACCCTTAGAGTTAAAATATTGCCAAAAGATATCTTAGTGCGCCTCTAAATGGCCAACTGAACATACCTACTAAATTTGAACGTTTTTGGTCCGGTAGAGACCAAAGTTTTTTTAGTTATGCGAGTGAGTGAGTGAGTGAGTCAGTCAGTCAGTCAGTCAGTGAGTGAGTGCCATTTCGCTTTTATATATATAGATCAACTGTTCATTCTCTTTCAAAATAATGAATAATAAATTTATATCTTCCAATGATTGAATAAGTTTCCATAGCTTAGAATGAATAACTTGTTAGCTAATCATATTTATACATTAACAGCTCACCAAAACTGGAAAGATAATATGAGAGATGAATAACAGTTGAGAAGGGACGTTCATAAGAGAAGGAACCCAAAAAGGATCGCAGTCTCCAGATTTAGGATGTTCTAGAGATCCCTTTGCTAGAAACTTTGGAGTCACCATCAAAGCGTTGCCAAAGTTTAACCCAATATGGGAGGTTTCGTCCCAAGCATCAGACTTGATTAGCCCCGTGTAAGGTCGCACAGTTTACTATAGTGAGGTCCACGTTATAATGGCAGTATCTGATTAAAATTAGTGTTGCTATCCTTGTCTATCATTCCACAGAGCAGATAGCGCTATCATTTTTCAGTTCCGCAACATTACTAGATCATTTTTAACAGTGTAGGAATATAATTAACAGAATAGTATTATTCCAACTAATAGAAATTCATAATCTTATCCTTGACGAATAAAATATAATTGACAAGAATGAATGGTTGATATCACATCAGATATACCGGTATGAGCAATATTCTATAGAAGGCAATGGGAAGGCAGAGAGTCAGCAAAGCAGTTCCCCCTATTTCACTGTACTGCAATTTTATATTGTGATTCTGGCTATCTGGAAAAATGTTTGTATTACTGTATTTGTAAATAAAATACTTTGACTGTTTATTATTATTTAGCGTATGACAGATAAACAACAAATATAATATAGCTCATGAGTTTCAAATGCCTAGATATACACTGTATATTTCCAAATTCATACGGGATGCTTATGAAATGTAAGGGATGTTCATGGACAAAGTGCGGTGAGTGATTCAATGGTGAGAAGATGGGTCTGACAGTTCAATGACAAACGTAGTGATGTGCACGATGAAGAACGAAGTGAGCGTCCATCTTTGGTTACAGAAGAACTGGTTCACGCGATTCATGACAAGATCCATGAAAACCGAAGGTTTACAATTAGTGCTCTCGCCATGGAATCTCCCCAAATTTCACGATCACTGATGCATGAAATTGTTACCGGAA
The DNA here is from genome assembly GCF_014356525.2 of Nilaparvata lugens. Taxonomy (NCBI): domain Eukaryota; kingdom Metazoa; phylum Arthropoda; class Insecta; order Hemiptera; family Delphacidae; genus Nilaparvata; species Nilaparvata lugens. Next base: position 6,463,181 of record NC_052516.1, on the reverse strand, counting down.
AACTTAAATTTCGTAAACTTTGCTCACGTTGGGTACCAATGATTCTTACTGAGCAAAACAAATCAAAACGGATGGGTTGTGCACTTCAGTTCTTGACCAGTTATGCTGAAAGCGGCGAAGAATGTCTGACACAGATAGTCACAGGAGATGAAACTTGGGTTTCTTACGACACTCCTGGAAGTAAGCGGCAATCAATGGAATAGAGGTACACTTCATCCCCAACAAAGGTTAAGCAGAAGCAAATCTTGACACCTCGAAAAATGAGGTGCACAGTTTTCTGGGACTGGAAAGGCATTTTACTCATTGATTTCTTACCGCGTGGTCAAACAATCACAGCAGATGCTTATTGCGAGAGTCTTCGGAAATTGCGCCGCGCAATACAGAATAAGCGCCGAGGATTGCTGTCAAAAAGGACATCGCACGACCACACACTGCAAATGTGACAAAAAACCTCCTACAGGGATTTGGTTGGGACGTGTTTGACCATCCTCCTTAAAGCCCTGACCTCGCTTCTAGCGACTTTCATCTGTTCTTACATCTCAAGTCTTTCCTTAGCGGTCAACACTTCAACAATGACGACGAGCTGAAAAAAACTGTTTCCAACTGGTTGAAGACACAGGCGGCAAATTTCTATGAAGAAGGTATACAAAAACTTGTGCCACGCTATGACAAATGACTGCAAAATCTCGGTAGTTATGTGGAAAAGTAGTTTAAGAGTTGTAGAATTTTGTGCAATGAATAAATTTTCTGTATCTGTACACAATTTAATATTAATACCAAACGGAACTTACTTTTTGCACCTACCACGTATATATTTCCTTGTCTTTTTTCATTCTCTGGTTGTAAATCATTGGTATTCAGAGAAATTATTACAGTATTGATCATAAAGCTATCAATATTATGAAAGAAGAGTGAAGGTACACTTGTTTTATAGTGAGGTCCGCATAATATATAACTTTGTCAGTGGAGAAAGATATAGGATAAAAGCGTTTCTAATTCTCTGCCTTGCCACTGCCTTCTATAGAGGATAGCTGATACTGGTATATCTGATGTAATATCAACTGTTCAATCTTGTTTAAAATTATCAATGATATTTTATTCTTCGAGGAAATATATTTTTCAATGATTGGATAATACATTTTCTTACTTGAGATAGAATATTTTGTTAATTAGTTATATTCCTACATTATGGAAACTGGAAAGGTTGCGTAGCTAGAAAAGGATATCGCTATCTGCTTTCTCGAATGATAGACGAGGATGGCAACACCAGTGTTAATCAAATACTGCCATTATAACGTGGACATCACTAAAGTTACTATAGTGGGGTTCACATTATAATGGCAGTGGAGAACAACGTTGCCGATCCTCTCTGTATTGTCAAAGCCTTCTTGACGGTAGCTGATACAGGTTTATTGATGTAATATTAACTGCTCGTTCTCGTTTAAAATAATCAATTATTATATTTTATTAAGCAAGGAATCATATTTTTCAATTACTTCATAATGAATTTCCATAATTAAGATGAAATATTTTGTTAATTATTAATTCCATGTTGGTTATCCATCTTGTTTGTTTTCACTATTATTATAACTATGGTATTTTAATATAACTTTAAAGTGAGAAAAACACTCACATTCTTTGGTGTCGCGACGACCGTTTCGTGCTGGTATTGCACATTCTCAAGCCCGACAGAAACTGAAGTATTTAAGGTTAAGAGGGTGAGTATTTGGTCAGAGTGGTGGTGGAGGGGAGTTTTGGCGGTTGATGGAGGTGGATTTGAATGAGTTTGTCGAACAGGGTGTGGGAAGAAAGGTGATTCGATCATTGAGAATATTGTTTGGCTGTTGTTTGGTGTACTTGTATATTTCAAACTATTCCAGTACATCTAGTTTTCTAATTAATTCTACATTGTTAAAAGCCGATCTGTCAACAGAGTGAAGCGAGAACGAGATAGCGCTATGTGCTTTGTTGAATGATAGACAATGATAGCAATACCATTTCTAATCAAACACTGCCATTATAACGTGGACCTCACTATAATACAATTCAATTGAAACTCAGGTGAAGTACTCTACCTGTGCTCAAGTAGAGTGGCAGACAGACAATCACATCAATTATTCACCTCTTGACTCTGTGTAGACAAATTGAGCATAAAGGGTTTGCATATCTCTCTGGAGATCTTGGAGACCGCTCCAATTGGGTCACCCTGCACTCTGTGACCTCCAAAGGGTCAACCAAGGGTCACTCCAGTGGGTTACTGCGAAGGGTCACTCCAAACGGTGGTAGTGGAATTTCAAAAGGGTCACTACTCCAAAGGGTTAGTCCAGAGGTTGATAGTGAAATCACTTGTTCAGATAACAGGTAACAGAACTACCACTTGTTTCAAGGGTTTCCTATACCTATACCATAAAGTAAGGAAATATTAGGTTTATTTCTGTCTATCTCTGTCTATACCTGGAGTGAGGTCCACGTTATAATGACATTGAAGAAAGATAGGAGATTATAGATTGACAGATAGGAAAGATATAGATTGAAGTAAACTTACAGTTCACTTAGGTACTGTATTTTTTCAAGACTCAGTAATGTAATTTTGTATGTACAGTTGCTGTAAAATTTGATTTTATCTTTTGTCTTACTATAATCAATATTTGACGTTGCCTATTGTTCTAAGAATTTAACGGCAATAAAATCATATTTATTTATTTATTTATTTAGGTGAACAACGTTGCCGATCCTCCGTCTTGTCAATGCCTTCTATAGACGGTAGCTGATACATGTTTATTGATGTAATATCAACTGTTCATTCTCGTTCTTTCCCGTTCAGGAAGTATTACTCCTTGAATATATTAACAAACGAAAATCGGTCAGTACATTATTTTCCTCATTTTTTGGGGAGAAACAATAACATCAACTACGCCTTCTTAAGTTCCTTGATGCGAGGAATTCAAATCTGCAAACGGTTTAACGAAATTCAACTCCGTTTAGGAGATATGACCCCTTAAATATATTGAAAAATGCAAATCGTTCAGTGCATTATTTTTCTAAAGAGAAATAACATCATTATAAACAATGCCTTCTCATGGTGCTCGACGCGAGGAATCCGAATTTGCAAACGGATAAGCAAAATTCATTCCGGTTCAGAAGATATGCTCCCTTAAATATCTCGTGAAACGCAAATTTGTCAGTACATTATATTTGTCATTTTTTTGGAGGAATAATAACATAATCAATCACGCCTTCTTATACTCCTAAATGCGAGGAATCCAAATCTGCGAATAGATTGACGAAATTCTTTCCCGTTCAGGAGATATAACCCTTTAATTATATTAAAAAACGCATATTTCCCACTACATCATTTTTCTCATTTTTTCAGGGAAAATAATATCATTATCAAATCTGCCTTCTTTTGCTCCATCATACGAGAAATCTTTAAACAGATGAGTGTAACAATTCTTTCCCGTTCAGGGGATATGACCACTACCTCCGTAAACAAAGCCGTAGTGCATTCGTGTGACGTCAGCACAGGAAGGGCTCCTACATCAATAAAAAATTGGCTGATTTCAGCTGATCTATATCAGCTAGTGTTTCTATTGGTGTAGGAGCCCTACCTGTGCTGACGTCACACAAATGCACTACGGCTTTATTTACGGAGGTGGTGATATGACCCCTCAAATATATTGAAAAAATCTGGTGTGGCGCACTCACACAACTTTCCTTGCCGTTATGAAAATTGATCACCTGACGCTAGTGTTCCAGCGCATCACAAGTCTACTATTCAAAGATTTGAGCCAGCTGGTGACAGGGCAATAACGCTGGAGACACACATGAGGTCTGCTATCTCTTAATAGTGAATGATTTAATAGAATCAACAATAATTTGCAATTGAATAATCACTTTTTCTCGAATTTAAAGCTTATTTTCAATTCTAGGTGAAAATGTTACTGAACATTAATTGTAGAGATTTTCATGCTCAATCTACTCCACTTGATTTTTTTTGTTTCAATTGTATCTGAAGCCTGATAATTGGGAATCTATCTGCATTGCTGGGGCGGAGCTCCTGAAATTTTTACAGATAATATGGGACTTGTGGCAGTTGATAGAGCTTATCGATGACTATTTTAGGTATGAATTTGATCAAAATCGTTGGAGCCGTTTCCGAGAAAATCACGAAAAACCCTGTTTTTGACAACATTCTCGCCATTTTAGCCGCCATCTTGAATTGCATTTGATCGAAATTGTTCGTGTCGGATCCTTATAGTGGAAGGACCTTAAGTTCCAAATTTCAAGTCATTCCGTTAATTGGGAGATGAGATATCGTGTACACAGACGCACATACACTCATACACACACACACACACACACACACACACACACACATACAGACCAATACCCAATAACCAGTTTTTTGGACTCAGGGGACCTTTAAACGTATAGAAATTTAGAAATTGGTGTACCTTAATTTTTTTCGGAAAGCAATACTTTCCTTACCTATGGTAATAGGGCAAGGAAAGTAATATGGAAATTGGTCAGTTCATTATTTTTCTCATTTTTTTGGGAAACAATACCATCGTCAACTCTGCCTTCTCATACTCCTCGATGCAAGAAAACGGAATCTGCAAACAGATTAGCGAAATTCTTTCCCGTTCAGGAGATATGACCCCTCAAATATGTCATAAAATACAAATTGGTCAAAACATTATTTTTCTAACTCTCTTTGGGAAAACAATATCATTATCAAATCTACCGACTTATGCTCTTCAATGCGAGGAACTCAAATCTGTAAACGGATCAGCAAAATTCTCTCCCGTTCAGGAGATATAACCCCTTGAATATGTCGAAAAAAGCAAAGCATATTCATAGTTCATTATTTCTCTAATTTTTCGGGGAGAATAATATCATTACCAACTCTGTATTCTCATGCTCCGTGATACGAGGAACCCAAATCTGCAAACGGATAAGCAAAATTCATTCCGGTTCAGGAGATATGACCCCTTAAATATCTCGTGAAACACAAATTTGTTATTACTTTATTTTTCTCATTTTTCCAGGAGAAACAATACCATCATCAATTCTGTCTTCTTCTACTCCTCAATGCGAGAAATCCGAATCTGCAAACGGATTTGCAAAATTCTTTCCCGTTCAGGAGATATGATCCCTTAAATATAGTGAAAAACGCAAATTGGTCCAGACATTATTTTTCTAATTCTCTCGGGAAAAACTATATCATTATCAAATCTGCCTTCTTTTGCTCCATGATACAAGAAACCTTCAAACAGATGAGTGAAACAATTCTTTCCCGTTCAGGAGATATGATCCCTCAAATATATTGAAAAATGGAAATTGGTCAGTTTATTATTTTTCTAATTTTTTTGGGAAACAATACCATCATCAACTCTGCCTTCTTCTACTCCTCAATGCGAGAAATCCGAATCTGCAAACAGATTAGCGAAATTATTTCCCGTTCAGGAGATATGATCCCTTAAATATAGTGAAAAACGCAAATTGGTCAAGACATTGTTTTTCTAATTCTCTCCGAGAAGACAATATCATTATCAAATCTACCTTCTTATGCTCTTCAATGCGAGGAACTCAAATCTGCAAACGGATTTGCGAAATTCTCTCCCGTTCAGGAGATATTACCTCTTAAACATATAGATATGTTCAACAATGTTACAATGTTTACACTTTCAGAACTGGCTTGGTACTTCAAATCACTGGTACCACAATACAGCTATTATCATAGACCAAGTGAACAGCTAGATCTGTGCTATGATGTAATTCTCTTGCCCAAGATGATGAGGATACACCTTGATATACACTATTATAATCTGTGCATATTGCGTATCACAGTTACATAAATTTCTTGCTGATGTGGCACTCTCTCCTCCTCATAATTAATTCCTCCTCCTTTTACTCCTCCTACTTCTCCTTCTCCAACTCCTCCTCTTCATCCACCTCCCCCTCTTCATCCACCTCCTTCTCCCCTTCAACCCTGACTACCAGATTCAGCCGATTCAGCATTTCTGATCCGAGAAACAGCTTCAGATATCACAGAGCACTGTTGTCATGTCTATTCACAGTCGCTGCTCTCATAATAGGATTAGTATTACAGGAGCCTGTAGTCAAAATCACTACAACTTGTCAGGATTCCTCGTTAGCAGCATTATTGCGTCCCCATTCAAACAACACTGACAGAATGTATTGTAGGAGACCGAGGTGAGATTCAATTAGATCTGTCAGAATTCCACGTTAGTCACATCAGTGCTTCCCCATTTGAACAACACTGACAATCTCTCGTGTGGGACCGTGTAGAGGGATTCAATTAGAATTGACAGAATACCTCGTTAGCCTCATCAATGCTTTCTCCTTTGTACAACACTGACACATTGCGATGTAGGATGACGTCACAGACTAACCATGTCTGGTTTAGCTCATCCATGTGGTTGATAGTTTGTGGTAAGGGGGGTCGAAGATCAGGGATTAGGGATGCTGGGGGGAGGTTTGAGAAATCAGGGGTACTGGTAGAGGGGGTCAGAGGTCAGGGGTCACTCAGACCCCCTATCTCACAAAGGTCAAAGGTCAAGAGACGGACAGACCATAGAACACATATGTTCAGGTGACATGGACCACTTGTATAGTGAGGTCCACGTTATAATGGCAGTGTTTGATTTAGCAATGGTATTAATATCCTTGTCTATCATACGACAAAGCAGATAGCGATATCCTTTACTACCTATGCAACTCTGCCAGATCGGTTTTTAACAATGTGGAAATGTAAATTATTATAGAAAAATATTGAATCTCAATCATGACAATTTATTATTTGAATATTGAAAATAGATTTTCAACACGGATAGAATATATTGATGATTTTAAACTAGAATGAACTGTTCAATATCGGAAACCGAGCTTCGCTCTGGAGTACATAAGCATAAAATATCCATTACGAAAGAAGAAATCATAATAACATTTATAGTTCATACAGAAATGTTCTATTTGATCATAGTAAATTGAGATTAATTCCCAGAGGAATGCAAAAATTTCCCTCACAAAGGCCCGGTTACACAAAAGCCGGTTAAATTTTAATCCTGAACAATTTCACGTGAACCGAATCAGAGAAGATATCATTTCAAAAAGATGGATCCACTGAAATTAATCAGGATTGAAATAACCCAGCTTTTTTGCAACCGGCACCAAGTACCTGACTGAATAATTACAAAATTTCAACAGCTGAGTCATAATTTTGACACAGTCCCACATACATGAACTTGCTCACTCACTTCCATCATCAACAGACGACGATATAACTATTATCAGCTATTTTTCCAAGGATGAATAATAACTATCTTTTTAATGACCTTCAGCGAGTTTTTTCAGGAATGAGACCTAGTGAAATCGAATTTTTATATTGAAAAGCTAGTATGTTCTGAATTTCGTGAGAATCGTTACAGCCGTTTTCGAGATCCGGTGAAATACAAACATATAATCATCTAAACATCCAAACATCTAAACATATAAACAGGAATTGCTAGTTTTAGGATATAACATCAGATATACCGGTCTCAGATATCCTCTAGAGAAGGCAGTGCCAAGACAGAGAATCAGCACCGCAGTTCTCCTATCTTCCTTCACTGCAATGTTATTCTGTGGACCTCACTATAGTTCCAGTTCTAAATCTCGGCCTGGTTGCACAAAAACCTGTTGAGTTTTAATCTCGATTAAATCCCACGAGAGCCAATCAGTGGAGGCTTTCTTCTTGAAGAAGATTTCTTCGATTAGCGCTCGTGACATTTAATTAGGATTAGAAGTCAAAAGAGTTTTGTACAACTGGATGTTAAGTCTAGAAACGTAGACCACCTAGATTCAATCATCAGTATCCCTACATTGAGGTTCACGTTATAATGGCAGTGTTTGATTAGCAATGGTATTGCTATCCTTGTCTATCATTCATCGAAGCAGATGGCGTTGAAGTAGTGCAAACTAGCGCAAAGTAGATATCTCTTTCTCGCTTTGATTTGCTGCCAGAGCAGTTGTCTTTCAACAATGTAGAACTATTAATTAATTAACAAAATAATTCATCTTATATTATGAAAATTAACTAAAAATCTATTGAAAAAATAATTTCATGCTTGATAAAATATAATTGACTATTTTGAACGAGATCAAACAGTTAATATTACATCAATATACTCTGTATCAGCTACCGTCTATAGAAGACATTGACACGATAGAGGCTCGGCAACGTTGTTCCCCAATCTTGCTCCACTACCATTATAACGTGGACTCTCTAGAACTCATAATCATGAAAAATAGAAATCATACAACAAAAATAATCAACTCAACAGTCAAGACAAATTTATTAATTGGAGTGGAATAGCGCTGTGACATTCTGCATTCATTTACAACAATAATATTGTGAGAAAAGGCGAGAATTAAAAAACTGGAAAAACAGAGTTTCCGTTCCAAATAACTGGGTTGTAACACTTTTTTCTGCCCTTTTCTGCTATTCCTCCTTCTCCTTCTTCTTCCTCTTCTTTTTCCTTCTCCTTCTTCTTCCTCTTCTTTTTCCTTCTCCTTCTTCTTCTTCTTTTTCGTCTTCTTCTTCCTCCGCTGTCTATTTCTTCTTCTTCTTCTTCTTCTTCTTCTTCTTCTTCTTCTTCTTCTTCTTCTTCTTCTTCTTCTTCTTCTTCTTCTTCTTCTTCTTCTTCTTCTTCTTCGTCTTCTTTATCCAGTGGACAAGAGCGTAACAAACAAGTGTTGGAGAGTGGGGGATGAATTGACGCAGTCGGGTTGTAAAAAATAAAGAAACAAGCGCGCTCAATAATTCAGCGCGAAATAAGGTTGAGGGTTGATGGAGCCTGGGAGAGTATTATTAAGTTCTCCATCTTTATTTTCAGTATTCTTTTTCATTTTTCTCCTGAGTATTCTCTTTTTCTTTATCTATCCTCTCCTATCCTCTTTCGTCTCACCAGTTATTTGTCCTTATTTTTGAGAACGTCCCTTTGAATTAAGTATCGAAAGCCTTAAGGTGCATACAGACTTATGCACCACGAATACGCGTATTTCACATCTCATCAGCTGATGCTATGCTTTTGATATTTGTATTTGTACAGAAACAGTGAGATACCGGATGTAATAAGCTAATCATCAGCTGACATTTGATGGAAAACGTGAAGCAAAGGAAGAAATTACATGAATCTTATTGGGAATTTCCTCTTCTTCCCTCAGGATTAGATTTGAACTGAAAGTTATCCAGTTATTGACGCTTTAAGTAGGCCTATTAAGTAGGTTGACTGTGAGTAGGCCTATTAAGTAGGTTGACTGTGAGTAGGCCTATTTTCAAAGTATTGAGAAATGGATAGATCTTGAGAATTAAGGTTGATATTATGAAAAACATTTTACTAGTTTTCTTCCAAATTTCATGTAGAATCTGTAGTCTTTGATGATTACACATTCGTTAGACATTCTATATTTATCTCTTATTTGGTAGAGAGTTAGTGGGAAGGATATTTTGAATATTCTTTCCGAAGAATGGACATTGATATGTCCAAAGCTCCGCCAATTTATGTAGATGCATGACAATATTATCTATAGTTATCACAAGTTGCTTTTTCATATCATATACAGTTCAATAATTATTTTCTTAGTCTATATTATGTAAATTCATCTATAATTTCGCTGTATTGTAAGCTATTGTATATAAGTGTATAAGCCAATATATATTGTTGTAATCTACATGAATCAATGTGTTCAATCAATGTGTTCAAACATGTACTCAATCAATCAATCAATGAATCAATCAATCAATTCTCACAAGAGGAATATAGAGGATAAACAAGAAAATGATAATAGAAATCAAAATCAAATCAAAATCAAATTTATTTTCCATTTTCAAGACAAAAATACAATTGAATAATAACATACTATTATGCAATATTGTATACAAAATAATACACTTAATAACAATACAGGAAAAAAAACCTGCTAAGGCATAAGCCTGAGCGCAGGTAAGTTGCAAATAAACTTATTTAGTGCATCTTAATAATAGGAATATTTTATTATATGTGATTATGATAAAGCTCAATGAAGATAATGGAAAAGAATGCTCAAAAAAGAGAAATAATGAGATGGAATGACCAAAAACAGAGAAAACACAAAAAGGAATGAAATGAAGAAAAAACAACGACAATGCATTGATGAAAAAATTATTATTGAAGAGAAAAAACAAATTTTGACTGAAAATTGTGTGCAAATTTAGTGAAGTTATCATTTAAGTTACCATTCAAGACTGTGTTTTCCAAATTAAGTTTTGAAGCAGTTTTGGGCAAATGCCTGTTGTTTTTACCCGAATTGTATTCGCATATAAATAAATGAATAAAATCTAGACATAGTTTCCAAATATGGATAAACAAAAGATATAATAATAAGACTGAGATGGAGGAACCAGTACAATCGGAACAACGTTCATGAATAAGAGAGAAATGAACAAGAAGAGAAATGCACAATCAGCACAAACCTCATGAATGAAAATGAGAAGCATTCATCGGTCATCACATTTGAAAAGTGATTAGAACACTCCATGCGTGACAAGAACTGAAATGCATTCCTGAATAATGCTTGCTAATTCCACAAAAGGGGCGTCCGATTTTGGGGCTCTGGACCCAACTTTCAAAATTTTGGGTCTGTGAGACCCCAACTCTGTATTACAATGAACTGGATAGATTTTCAAGGGTTTCCAGGGTGAACGGTTTAGGGTGTAATAAAGGATACAGAGTACGTCAAACTCGCAACAAACTATGCTCAAGTGAGAGTTCACTATATTTTGTCAGTAACCCTCATAAATGATACTGGTGCTCTTAATTCGAATAATGCTGATAGTGGGGTAAGTCCTCCTATGGTGGCTTTCAAGCCCTCAGTACTTATACAGTTAGAAGACGAATGGAGAAAGTTAAAATTTGTGCATTTAGCAAGAAATAGAGGGGACTGAGAGAAATACAGGGGGCTCTGTACCCTCTACACTCCCCCCTTTCACCCCAAACATCCCCCCGACCCCCTGAAACCCCCCAAAAACTTATTAATGCGCCGTTCTTAATGCATAAATTAATAAAGCGGCTCATTAAAATCTGCAGGCGAGGCTCAACTTTGCAATTGTAATTAACGTTCGCTGTATACCGTGCTTTGCAAGCGCTCCAACCCATCTGATAGTAGTATCACGCGTTTAACTTAACGCTCCGTTATATTATGGAAAAGATTAACTGGTCCATTTAGTAAATTGGGAATCGATCAGGGATTAAAACGTGGGTTCAGCTGATAAAAAAAGCGAGAGAGAGAACAGGAGTTCGATAAAAAGAGAAAAGTTTTGGAGGACAGAATCGGATAAAGAGGGAGAAAGCATTGATGAAGAGTGGGAGAAATCCGATATAAGGGAGACAGTATTGATGAAGAGTGGGAGAGATCCGATATAAGGTAGAAAGTATTGATGATGATTTGGATAAATCCGATAAAAAGGGAGAAAGTATTGATGAAGAGTGAGAAAAATCCGATATAAGGGAGAAAGTATTGGAGGACAGTGGAAGAAATCCGATAAAAAGGGAGAAAATATTGGAGAGAATTGGGATGTATTCGATAAAAAGGGAGAATGTATTGGAGGACAGTGGGAGAAATGCGATATAAGGGAGACAGTATTGATGAAGAGTGGGAGAGATCCGATATAAGGTAGAAAGTATTGATGAAGATTTGGATAAATCCGATAAAAAGGGAGAAAGTATTGATGAAGAGTGGGAAAAATCCGATATAAGGGAGAAAGTATTGGAGGACAGTGGAAGAAATCCGATAAAAAGGGAGAAAGTATTGGAGAGAATTGGGATGAATTCGATAAAAAGGGAGAATGTATTGGAGGAAAGTGGGAGAAATACGATAAAAAGAGTGAAAGTATTGGGAAAAGTTTGGAGAGCGAGATGTAATTAGGATGAAAGAGTTATTCGTAATAACCTCTACTTTTTTGGTTGTTTTATTGTGAGGTCCACGTTGCAGTGGCAGTGGAGAAAGATAGGAGACAACGGTCTGGAGAAGGATAGCGCTATCTGCTTTGTCGAATGATAGACAAGGATAGCAAAATCGATATTAATCAAAAACTGCCATTATAACGTGGACCTCACTTTATCCATGTGTAGTGTCAAATTTATTAGAATTTCATCGGAGAGCTGAGTGGGCTGGAATTCGAAAATTTTCAGAATTTCACTATGTTTGATTCCCACATATCAGTGAAAGTGACCGGCATAGTGGAAATATAATTTCCATAGGATCTTATTGGACCGTTTCCACTTAGCAAGACCTAGCGAGTGTGAATAATCCCATTTGAACTGATGGGAATTACATTTTCCTACAGTTACGTTGAAAAGTGGCCATTGCTGCACTGATTACAGAACGCAAAGAATCACTTTTCCGCTCTAGTGCGGGAAAAATTTTTCTGCACTCCAGATTTGCAACATGGCAACGCAAAATACTTAGTAGGTTATATGGAGCAACAGTGCAGCAAAATCAAAATGAAGTTGGTAACAGTGACTGCTGTGGCTGCTATAGTGAGCAGAGGTGCAACCAAGCACAACGCGCTAATTATTAGTATTATATAATTATTATAACCAAGGACAACATTTTTATTCAATTTGACAATAAATTGAGGTTTTTATCAATAATAAAATTACACAGAAAAATCATTTGATGGATTTCAGGCAATTTTACCCATAATTACCCACTTTTCATATTCAATGGTAACTGTAGGAAAAACTTAATGTGAAATACGTGCGCAAAGTTCCTCTGCTGCACTCAAGAAACCATTCCGCCCTCGCCTACGGCTCGGGCGTAAACGTTTCTTTCGGTGCAGCAAACTGTCACTTTGCGCACTAGTTGCACAAATAACTATTCCACTATACCGATCGCATTCAGTGTTACTGATGTTTTTAGAATCCAGCTTATAAGGTGAAGTTTTTTCCTACAGTAAGGTCCACGTTATAATAGCAGTGATATTTTCATTATTATATATCTATTTTATGAATTTGAATCTCGCAATTTTATTTATTTATTTATTTATTTATTTATTTATCTATTTATTTATTCAATCATTCAGAATTACACAACTTTCAGAAGACTTATAAGCCCAAAACGGTTCCAATTCTAATTTATACAACAGTCCAAATGTAGCTAGGTTATGTGTCACTCATTCTCCTATTACACACTCAATTTACAATTCAAAACACACAAAAATTATTTATGAATTGAAAATACTTCAAAATTGAATTAAATCAATTACAATTAATTAGAAAATTCCAAACTTTGAAAAAACTATAAAATTTTGAGACCGAAAAGACAAACACACTATTTAGAACTATTTTGTTTTGTATGGGCCTACTATTCAGAGAATTAGAGAGATAAAGAGCAAAAGAGAGAGGGAGAGTGATGGAGCATGATAGAATGATGAGGAGAAGGTGTGTGTTGACCGTTCAAGTGAGACCAGGTACAGAAACAGTAGTGGAGAAAAAGAAAAAATAAAGTAGGTGTGACAGAGAGAGATTCCTTGAGAGACAGAGAGAGTGTGTGTGAAAGAGTGTGGTGGAGAGAGAGGAAGAGGCAGGAGAGAGATAGAGTGTGTGAGAGAGTAGGAGATAGGAGACGTAGAAAGATGACGAAAGATAGATTGATGACGGGTAAGTGTGTGTTGATGGTTTTACTGAGACCAGGTACAGAGAGAGAGAGTGGGAGATTGATTGATTGATTATATGCCTTTATTAGGGCGGAGTTAGGACTCCTGGTCCTCTCTGCCACACAACCCTTTACAAAAGAAGACAAATTTACATAAGAACAGAAAAAAAATAGATTACATATTATGTAATAAGATTACATAAGATTAATATATAAGTAAATAAAACTATTAATCAAAATACAATAACATATAATAAAAGATAATTTTAAACTTTATTTATTTATACAATTGGAAACAATATTTCAAATTCCATTAGATAAATCTATAGGAAAACCTATCAGAAATGGAGATCTAATCAAGTTGCCATTCACTCACACATGTACACAAAACAACCCTAAAAATAAAGATTCTACAAAGTATAATAATTATCAAAACAATATAATATATTCTAACCCACCCTCCCTATTATTAAGATCTTAATATTATTAAGATGAAATATTTTTGAGAGTGAGAGAGAGAGAGATAAAGAGAAAGAGAGAGTGAGTGTGAGTGTGAGTGTGAAAGTGAGCGGGTGAGAGGAAGAGGGTGGGTTTAGATTGGATGAGATTCCTTTATTTATGTATGTTACAATATTTACTGGCTTATACATTAAATAACGATAATGATAGTTATTCAACTATTTTCACAAAGTATAAATAATTAATCAATGAGAACAAAATATAGAAATGCAATTAGAATAACGATAATATAATAATGTGATGTAACTTCATAAATCGGCGGTTTTTCAACAAATGATTGTCGATTCTTTTAGAAGGATATAAAATAACCTTCCCATTAACACACAACCGGGTAAGAGTGTGCCGGAGAGAGGTAGACTGGAGATAGGTACAGAGAGAGTTAGATAGAGAGAGCTACACTAAGATAAAGAGAAGAGAAAGAAAGAGAGCGACTGAGATAGAGAAAGAGAGTATGAAAGGGAGGAAAATGCAGCAGAAATGGCACAGCTGCAATTATGAGCACGCAACATCAGTTGACGACTTTTGATTGCTTGTTCACAAATCACCATTCTGCCTAATCGCCCATGCTATATAAACCAATGTTCCCTCCACTGGGATTAGACCAAGGTAAGGCAAATAAAGTGGAGTTTTATTGCAACTAGGGTAATGGTTTGCTTTCAAAGCAGAAGAGTGGTTTCTTGGTGGCTGTTTACTATTATATTCATGATTCACTCTCCTAAAGATTTCGTTTTATAAGTTAATAGAGAGATAATATTTTCTATTGTAATGCTTTGGCATTGAACAACTTTTTAAAAGCCGGATATCATTATTATTTTCCCTCACACTCATATCTTTTGGTAGAGAGTTAGTGGGGAGGATATTTTAAATATTCTTTCCGAAGAATGGACATTGATATGTCCAAAGCTCCGCCAATTTATATGTAGATGCATAACAATATAATTATCTATAGTTATTATATTACAAATTGCTTTTTCATATCATATACAGTTCAATCATTATTTCTTAGTCTATATTATGAAAATTCATCTATAATTTTGCTGTATTGTAAGCTATTGTATATAAGTGTATAAGCCAGTATATATTGTAATCTACATAAATAAAGTACTCAATCAATCTCATTCATCAGTTTCTTCTAATTCTCTAATTATCATGTAAATTTGTATGGCTTTTGTTGGTGGGGAGTCCCTTGCGGGAAGGTCCCACCGCCTGAATATATAATTTAAGCCGTCAATGGGCCTTACGACTGTCATACTTCAGCCGGGACCGACTATTTAACGTGCCCATCCGATAACACGGGAGTGATCTGGTTAAAAAAATATTGGTATTGGGAGGGTTTGAACCCGGGATCTCTATGCTGCTACGCAAGCACTCTATCCACTTGACCACGGATCACTCCGTTATCTTATTTAATTCTCCACTACTACGTTCCTGATTTCTGCCTCAATACTATATCCCATTTTACTGAATAATTGCTTTCCACATTTTGCTTCTCGAAATGGGCCATAATAATAAATTCGAGCATTCGCTTATACTTCTAAAATATGGAGCATATGCTTCGTTTTCTATGAATAAACGTGAGCAAAACCTTTTGCTCATGCTCATAAAAAAAATTTGACCATTTGCTAAAAAGTAAAAGCTAATACTAAAGCTGTAGGGTTTGGTGAAGCTTATTAGGATTTCACTGGAACAATGCTGAAGTAGAAATTAAAGAAAGATAGGAGAATCATCAGATCTAGAATGACGGAGGTGAAAAGCTGCTCTAGACTAGACTCACCTTTTTCGAAGCATTGTGCCAAAATTTATTTATTTTTTTGAAATTATAACTTTTCCAAGATAAAATTTTATTAGAGTGCTGGATTAACGTTGTGATTTTCTCACGGTATCGGAGTAGTTTCATGATGTCATTCCGCACATTACGTAATTAAATTCTGATATTTCCTCTATTGTTTTCAAACGTTTTCCTAGAGTACTTAGAATTGTTGTAAACGCAAAATCATCATAAAAAATCAGTTGAACTTCCATTCTGTTGCTGAGTCTTCTACTTTGATCGAGGGAATTCTCCTGTATTCTGTCTTTGTTAGTTGTGTTCCTTTCTCGTTCTATTGAGGGAAATTATTGTCGTCCCCACCGCGTCCTTTGTAATTTGGTATTTTTTAATGCATAATAGTGCCAACCCTGATACCTATTTTTGAGCCTGGTTCGGTCGACTTGGAGACCTGAAATAGAGACCGCTTTTATCTTCTGTAGAGTACATACATGTTTTCTGAGCTTAATTATTTATTGGCCTGATTGAATAATGTCTTTTCCAGACAGTTTTTTATTCTCTCCTGGAGACTAAATTATATAATCGGGAATCATTTATCCGATCAGTTTGAAATCGCTAATCTCTATATTAAATTAATCATGGCATAGTTAATTTCCATTCAGAGCGGTTGACTGCTGCACTTTATTATTATTGTAGGCTATGGATTAGTAATAGTCGAAAACCCATTCAAGGGTTTTTTTTGTGTGTGTGTATTCTTGAATACTCATTCGAGGATCGTGTTGTAAATATGCCTTGCTGTCAAACGAGGGCTTACGAATTCGCCGACCGAGATGGCCGGTGATATCGGACATCTGACCTTGCCGTGCGGGGCTGAAAGACGATCTTCGATCTGACGCCACTAGCCCGATGCCTGGAGGCCATCACCATTCATCCTCACCCATCACCCTTTGGACACCGGACTCGAGGACGACAGATCTTAGATAAGTACTTGATACCCCCTACTACAATATTAGATGTGCCCCGTAAATTTGGTCTCTTGAAGACATGAATATTTGGTCTCTTAAAGACGTATTATATTTGGTCTCTTAAAGACGTATTATATTTGGTCTCTTAAAGACGTATTATACTTGGTCTCTTAAAGACAGATTGATTATTCGATTATCCATGTGAAGATGTATTTTGTAATATTCTCTATTTTATTCTCATTATTATAAGAGCAGTCAGTCAACCGCATATCTACGTTCCTGATTTCTGCTTCAATACTATATCCCATTTTACTAAATAATTGTTTTCCACATTTTGCTTCTCATAATGGGCCATAATAATAAATTCGAGCATTCGCTTATACTTCTAAAATATGGAGCATATGCTTCGTTTTCTATGAATAAACGTGAGCAAAACCTTTTGCTCATGCTCATAAAAAAAATTTGACCATTTGCTAAAAAGTAAAAGCTAATACTAAAGCTGTAGGGTTTGGTGAAGCTTATTAGGATTTCACTGGAACAATGCTGAAGTAGAAATTAAAGAAAGATAGGAGAATCATCAGATCTAGAATGACGGAGGTGAAAAGCTGCTCTAGACTAGACTCACCTTTTTCGAAGCATTGTGCCAAAATTTATTTATTTTTTTGAAATTATAACTTTTCCAAGATAAAATTTTATTAGAGTGCTGGATTAACGTTGTGATTTTCTCACGGTATCGGAGTAGTTTCATGATGTCATTCCGCACATTACGTAATTAAATTCTGATATTTCCTCTATTGTTTTCAAACGTTTTCCTAGAGTACTTAGAATTGTTGTAAACGCAAAATCATCATAAAAAATCAGTTGAACTTCCATTCTGTTGCTGAGTCTTCTACTTTGATCGAGGGAATTCTCCTGTATTCTGTCTTTGTTAGTTGTGTTCCTTTCTCGTTCTATTGAGGGAAATTATTGTCGTCACCACCGCGTCCTTTGTAATTTGGTATTTTTTAATGCATAATAGTACCAACCCTGATACCTATTTTTGAGCCTGGTTCGGTCGACTTGGAGACCTGAAATAGAGACCGCTTTTATCTTCTGTAGAGTACATACATGTTTTCTGAGCTTAATTATTTATTGGCCTGATTGAATAATGTCTTTTCCAGACAGTTTTTTATTCTCTCCTGGAGACTAAATTATATAATCGGGAATCATTTATCCGATCAGTTTGAAATCGCTAATCTCTATATTAAATAATCATGGCATAGTTAATTTCCATTCAGAGCGGTTGACTGCTGCACTTTATTATTATTGTAGGCTATGGATTAGTAATAGTCGAAAACCCATTCAAGGGTTTTTTTTGTGTGTGTGTATTCTTGAATACTCATTCGAGGATCGTGTTGTAAATATGCCTTGCTGTCAAACGAGGGCTTACGAATTCGCCGACCGAGATGGCCGGTGATATCGGACATCTGACCTTGCCGTGCGGGGCTGAAAGACGATCTTCGATCTGACGCCACTAGCCCGATGCCTGGAGGCCATCACCATTCATCCTCACCCATCACCCTTTGGACACCGGACTCGAGGACGACAGATCTTAGATAAGTACTTGATACCCCCTACTACAATATTAGATGTGCCCCGTAAATTGGTCTCTTGAAGACATGAATATTTGGTCTCTTAAAGACGTATTATATTTGGTCTCTTAAAGACGTATTATATTTGGTCTCTTAAAGACGTATTATACTTGGTCTCTTAAAGACAGATTGATTATTCGATTATCCATGTGAAGATGTATTTTGTAATATTCTCTATTTTATTCTCATTATTATAAGAGCAGTCAGTCAACCGCATATCTATGTTTATAATTCCAAGACCCTCAAACCACTAGAATTAGGATCACATTATTGATCAGATAAAAATCCGCAGATCTCAGGGTCTAGCACAATTTCAACAACTAAGCCTTCTCCGACAGAATCATTTGTCACCAGGAGATCGGTTTCAGGATCTGCTACAAAAGTTGAGCAAAGTTTTGAAAACTGTATGAATAAACTAGAGCATTTGTTCAACTTTTGAAGCAAATGCTACAAAAAAGGTGAGTCTAGTCTAGAGGAGCTTTCCACCTTCGTCTTCCTCGATCTAATGCTTCTTCTATCTCTCTTTAATTTCTATACTTCAGCATTGTTTCAGTGGAACCCTAATGGAAGGGTTTGCTTGATATCTATCATTGTGGGATTATATCTATGTTGACCTAATCTCTTTTCTAGGGCTACTTGTAATAAAAAAAGAAAGAAAAATAAAAAATCTCAGTACCCTTTTTGAATTCTATGTTGACTTATCTTATACAACATAACATTATACTATCGTTATTAAAACCATATTATACCTCCAGATAGCTCTCCAATAATATTATTGTTATCATCTCAAAACTTTGTGAAGATCATTAATTAGGAAGCGTTACTGTTAATTAGCGTTACTGTTAGGTAGCGTTGGTAATTTGAATTATTGGAATATAAGCTTCTTCTAAAACTCTTCATACTCTATTCCTTTCTTCTACTCCTCATTCTCCTCCTCCCCCTCTTACTTCTACTCTTCCTCCTTCTCCTCATCATTTCATCATCCTCCTCCTCCTCTCCTCCTCCTCCTCCTCCTCCTCCTCCTCCTCCTCCTCCTCCTCCTCCTCCTCCTCCTCCTCCTCCTTCTCCTCCTCCTCCTCCTCCTCCTCCTCCTCACGACTAACGTGTTCAAAATGTAGCACACATTTAGAGCAGACTGCAAATGGCCCCGGAGAGCGCAAACAACTTTCAGCCAAATTCAGTCGTTTATTTCCGGCGTACAGCGTATGTTAACTGCTAGGTGTAACTGTAACGGGGTGGTCACCCATCCTAACTAGTAACTGCTGCAGCCTGCATAAGAGAGAGAGAGAGAGGGAGAGAGTGAGAGAGAGGGAGTGAGAGAGAGAGTGTGACTGAGGAGGTTCAGAACTGTACCAGCGGTCACCCATCCTAGCTAGTTACTTCTGCAACCTGCACAAGAGAGAGATATATAGCGTGAGAGAACGAACGAGAGAGACAGAGAGAGCTCGAGAGAGAGATAGGTAGCAAGAGAGAGAGTGAGAGACAGAAAGAAAGAGAGTGAGTGACACTGAGGAGGTTCAGAACTGTACCAGCGGTCACCCATCCTAGCTAGTTACTTCTGCAACCTGCACAAGAGAGAGAGATACAGCTTGAGATAGAACGAACGATAGAGACAGAGAGAACTCAAGAGAGAGAGAGAGTGTGAGTGAGGTGGCAAGAGAGAGAGAGACAGTAAGAAAAAGAGTAAGTGACACTGAGGAGGTTCAGAATTGTACCGGCGGTCACCAATCATAGCTAGTTACTTCTGCTACCTGCTCAAGACATAGAATATGTGAGAGTTTGAGAGAGAGAGAATTGAATTAAATTGAATTGCCTCTATTTAGGGCAGAAAGAGTATGGAATATTGAGAGAAAGATATTATTGAATTAAATTAAATTGCCTCTATTTAGGGCGAAATTAGGACTCTAGGTCCTCTCCGCCACACAACCCTTCACATTTCATACAAGAAAAAGTTACATATGCAACAACTTCAAAAAATAATAGTAAATTAGATTTACTGGAATAGATTCTATAGAGAGACAGTGTTTAAATGTCTTTGAGCCAGATAGCGTGAGAGAGAATGAAAGTAAGAAAGAGAGGCAGTGACGGTGAGAGAGATACTAAGAGAGATAGAGACAGAGAGAGAGAGAGAGAGAGTGAGTGAGAGAGAGTAAGAGAGTGGTTTTATGGTCAGCATGAATACTGCACGCGTGGCCTAAATCGAGTTTTCCTCCGGTGAAAATCCACTCCCCCCCTTTAAGGGTTTTCTGATGGTGGGGGGAGGTTTAAACCCCCTCAAACCCTCAACCACCCTTAAACCCAGCACTGGGTTACCTGCTACCGGTGGAGGAGAGAGGAGGAGGAAGAGGATACTAACAGGGAACTCCTCATTAATATTCATAGGCAAATAATTGTCGTTATTAATTCCTATCGTTTCGTACATCGT
Source organism: Nilaparvata lugens (assembly GCF_014356525.2). Lineage (NCBI taxonomy): Eukaryota > Metazoa > Arthropoda > Insecta > Hemiptera > Delphacidae > Nilaparvata > Nilaparvata lugens. The sequence goes on along the minus strand of NC_052516.1, from coordinate 6,442,178 downwards.
TTGGCTTCCTGCCTTCCCCCTACCACCCTAGTAGAGGGTTGGCGAGGGGGATGATCAACCCCCAAACCCCCCCAGAACCCACTAGCCTTTGAATTTGATATGAGAGAGACCGAAGCGCGGTTGGTGAAAAAATTCAGCACAGCCAAGGGTCTATTTTGAATTTTAAATTTACGCTTCGTTTGGCATCGTTTGCTGGAGTAGCACTTTTTAGTACATGCTATTTCTCTTTTTTCGGGCCCTTTTTTGACTTATATACTGCCTCTATTTTCTCTGGTGCGTTCAGCACTTCACTGGCTCTATATCGTTATCTCTGTTCCCTTACTAGTGGTGTTTTGGAGAGGCTTGTCTATAGTGAGGTCCATGTTATATTATGATAGTGGAGAAAGATGGGAGAACAGTGTTGGCGATTTTCTGCCTTGTCACTGCCTTCTATTGAGGATAGCTGATACTGGTATATCTTGTTGGTTTTTTTCTTGTTTGAAATAATCAATTATATTGTATTCGTCAAGGAAATAGGTTGATCAATGATGGAATGATACATTATTTTCATAATAATTGAGAATGAATATGTTGTTGCTTCATTATAATCATATATTGTTAAAAATGATCTTAAAACATTGTAGTGCTGGAGAAGGATAGCGATATCTGTTTTCTCGAATTATAGACAAGGATAGCAACGGTAATGTTAATCAAATACTGCCATTATAACGTGGACATCACTATACGTCTAGCTCCATTCACTTCAACAAAATCATCAATTAATTTTCTTGGCTGATGATTTACATCAGCTATGTGTATTTATGAATTAGATGGATCAAATGAATACAATATTTGGAGAAGGAGAAGAAGTAATATTGTGTTCATTCATTCAATATTGTTCAACAGGTGCTTCAGTCATTTCTTTATATAAAAACCTGGTGTGGCGCACTCACACAACTTTCCTTGCCGTTATGAAAATTGATCACCTAACGCTAGTGTTCCCGCGCATCTTAAGTCTACTATTCAAAGATTTGAGCCAGCTGGTGACAGGGCAATAACGCTGGAGACACACATGAGGTCTGATATCTCTTCATAGTGAATGATTTAATAGAATCAACAATAATTTGCAATTGAATAATCACATTTTCTCGAATTTAAAGCTTATTTTCAATTTTAGGTGAAAATGTTACTGAACATTAATTGTAGACATTTTCATGCTCAATCTATTCCACTTAATTTTTTTCGTTTCAATTGTATCTGAAGCCTGATAATTGGGAATCTATCTGCATTGATGGGGCGAAGCTCATGAAATTTTTACAGATATGGGACTTGTGGCAGTTGATAGAGCTTATCGATGACTATTTTAGGTATGAATTTGATCAAAATCGTTGGAGCCGTTTCCGAGAAAATCACGAAAACCCTGTTTTTGACAACATTCTCGCCATTTTAGCCGCCATCTTGAATTGCATTTGATCGAAATTGTTCGTGTCGGATCCTTATAGTGAAAGGACCTTAAGTTCCAAATTTCAAGTCATTCCGTTAATTGGGAGATGAGATATCGTGCACAGACGCACATACACTCATACACACACACACACACACACAGACATACAGACCAATACCCAAAAACCAGTTTTTTGGACTCAGGGGACCTTGAAACGTATAGAAATTTAGAAATTGGGGTACCTTAATTTTTTTCGGAAAGCAATACTTTCCTTACCTATGGTAATAGGGCAAGGAAAGTAAAAATGCATTCATTTTTGTGGCTGAATATATGTATTATTTATGTTCATTTATTTATCGTATAAAGTAGACAATACAATGAATTATTTAGAGGAGAGGAAGCAAGTGATAATGTTTCAAAACATCCATTCATTCAATTGTTTGACAGTAGCTTCATTCACTTCTTCATCACGGATACATTCACTTTTGTAGCTCCAGATACACAAGTCATAGACCATGTGTATTCATTTAATACGGCTGCCTAAAAAGCAGTCGTTAGGTCATCATGTCAGAGGCCCTGAAATTGATCAGTTGCAACCTCAAAACTCTGGCACCAAACCTGGGTCAGCCAGGCTACTCGATATTATTATTAATAATAATAATAATAATAATAATAATAATAATATAATAATAATAATAATAATAATAATAATAATAATAATAATAATAATAGTAATAATAATAATCTCTCTGGATGTTGGACGATACATCCAGAGGAGTTTATTCATAAATTCAACATACATTACATTATATTACATATTTTTCAATATAACAATATTCAGGGTTTATGCTACAACAAATAATACAAAAAATCTAAAACTATATCTATTACCCTAAGCATCACCTAGTACAAAGATACTAAACCGAGGTACTATTTTCTGCCTATTAATTACTTTATTTAGAATGAATACTACTTAAATCTAAATCCTACTTACTATTAGTCCTCACTACTTTGTATCCCAATACTGATTAACCAATGTCTAATTTTTCTTTTGAAGCTATTAAAATTTTCTTCTACTTTGATTTCTAATGGTATTTTATTAGTTTTTTCATTTAATGTATGGAGCAAACGAATACTGTACAATATTGAGAAGAAGCGAGTAATTGTTTAAAATATCTTCTTTTAACGACAACTATTAAATTTCGACCTCTCAATCTAGTTCTTATACAGATGTGATCCCCATATTATTATATCTAAAGTAGAACTTTCTGGGTGATAGCATAGAGCTGAGATAGTTCATGCTGTCTTTTCCCTATGATAATAATCAAACACCTGTAGTTCAAATGCTCCTCCCACTGTGGGCGTGTCTTGTCTTGGCCAATGGTAGAGCTCGACCTTGGCAGGTCACCAAACGCCAAGTCATGTGGCTTCATTCACACAGTATATTGTTCTCCTTGGAATTTCAGCTTTCAGTAACCTATCAGCTATGTGTAACCTTATCTAAATTTTGGAGAGGAATAGCACAAGGTTACGTTATTTTCCTCTTCCTATCATTTCAATGATGTAATTATTGTATGAATGAATGAAGAATTCTCATCCTAATTCCTGTTCAACTAGAGACTGATAATGGTGTAAGAACCAAAACTTGTTCAACGGAAATGCCTTGTCAATTGAACGGTTGTAACAGTTCATAATTTATAGTAATTTGCATTCAGTATCCAGTACAATATTGACTGTCATTCAGTTCAACTGTTATTCATAGTTCAGATCAATGGATAACGGTTATCTATCATGGTAACTTAATCTGGAAGTAGGGGAGCTCTTTATCATGTTTGTGGTATGCCATGAAAATTCAAAACATGTTCAAATAGGGCCGTGGGCTTGAAATGTTCAAGTAGGGAACATAGATCGAAGTCCGTAGAACTTTGCAACTAAGTTCATCTTCCAAACATGACCATCATACACTTTTGGAGTTGGTTCCAGCATCGTTGAAGATTTCTATATTACTATAATCGTACTGTTTACAGACATTTTCACAAACATTTTCCCATATTTATAGTACGCGTCCCGTGACTTTGTCTCAGTGACTTTGAAAACGGCTTATGGTTTGCGGGGTGATATTCCTACTTTTCAAAAAACATACGCTCCAGAGTACCTAGATCACTAGATGGAGGAAGCTCCCTAGGATGTTAGATGTTTTTGAACAGGTAGTATTGTAGTCTAGTAGCTCTCCGCCGATAGGCAAAGCTACAGGACCCGTACTATATTTCAGGATTTTTTAACTATAGTCAGGTTACACGTTATACCGACAGTGGAGGAAGACAGGTTGGAGAGCAGCGTTATACCTTCTATAGAGGATGGCTGATACTTGTATGTCTGATGTATAGTATAGACCAGTGGTCGCCAAACAGTCGATCGCGAGCTACCGGTAGCTCGTGGGGTGGTTTTTGGTAGCTCACAGAAATGCTTGGGTTGTCAACCATGAATTGAGAAACATGGCTACAAAATTTCGCATTTCTCACAGATATAACTGAGAAGTTGAATGATTTAAATTTGCAGTTTCAAGGAAAAGATAAGGACATCGGTGGAATGATTTGAACTGTAATATCGTTTTCCAAGGAGCTTGAGATGTGGGAAAAGAATGTCGTCCAGTTTGAATATAAACACTTTTCCAGTCTGAAGAAAATCAATGACGAGAAAAATCCTTCACAGCACCTCAGCATAACCAAGAATACGTTACAATTCAGACTTGAGACAACAGTTTGATCAACGATTTCAAGATTTCAAAAGCATATCGAATATGGTACAATTCGTCAACCCTCCTCTTGTAGAGATCGATGCAGAAGATTTTGCAGCTTGTGTTATAAAACTTTTTGGTGGAGATCATCAGGCTTCAGTTGAAATGGAAATTGTGGATTTTTAAAATGATCTTGTCTCTCAGATCACTTTCTACAACTGGAAATATTTGGCCTCAAGTCCCCAAAAGAAAAATATCCAATTTATTATTCAAGTTGCATTGAGGTTGAAAGCTATGCTCAGCTCTACCTACTTGTGTAAATCATCTCTTTCAAGTATGAAATTCATAAAAAATCGATATAGGGACATGTTTTGGACAACTGCATCAGAATGGCGGCTACAACGTCAAGAAAATACTTGATCGCCAAAAAGAGTTCCACTGCTATCATTGAAATGTACATTTCAACTTCTTTTGTACTTTTTGCTATGAGATAAGTAGATTTCAACACTAGAAATGTATCTTTATAGGCGATAAAAGATACTTTCTTTATTCTAATATTCGTTGGTAGCTCACTAGAAGATTTTATAAATGCTATTCTAGCTCACAAGCTCATAAGTTTGGCGACCACTGGTATAGACTGTTACCAAGATGTAATTTAACAATTTCTATGCTGTAAAGAATGTTAAAGCTTGATATTTTATTTTCCTATTATGAAAAATATGAGATTCAATCGGACTTGGATTATGTTCTTCTTTTTAAACCAAGATTATCAAAATTCACTGACCCTCATGACTAGCATAGATAGCTTCCCGCTAAGCAGCTTTATTTGAGTAGTCTTAAATAAGGTTGGTTACACATCATTATTGAAAATAGTTGATTAATTATAATTCGTCAACAAAATATATCTCTCAATGATTCAATGATGAATCTTCATAGTTGATATAGAATATTCTGTTAATAAATCATATTTATACATTGTTAAAAACCATCTGACAACATTGAAGAACTAGTAAAGGATAGCGCTATCTGCTTTGTCGAATGATAGACAAGGATAGCAACACAAATGTTAACTGCCATTACAACATGGACCTCACTATAGAAGTGAACTTGTTTTTCAATATTCAGAATTCTATTGTTGACGAACGATCTGAAACGTTGCAGAGCTGGCAAAGGATAGCGCTATCTGCTTTGTTGAATGATAGACAAGGATAGCAACATCAATGTTGACTGCCATTATAACGTGGACCTCACTATAGGGATGAATTAATTAAAGTGGAGGTGGTAGCAGCAAATAGATGCCTCACAGGTCAAACCCCACCAGACGAGTGAAGTCGATCCGTCAGGGAACAGAACATGGTGACAAATTTATCTGTACAGATGCAAAGCAGCTCAGTTGTTTGCTTGTTTGAGACTACATTTCTCTCTCTCTCTCTCACACATTCTTTTTCTGTCTCTTCACCTCTTCTCCCTTCCACAGTTGTTTGCTTGTTTGAGACTACATCTCACACACTCTCTCTCTCTCATTCTTTTGGGTCGATGTCAAACGAGGCAAACGACAGAAGAGTCCTGCGACAGTCGAGACCAGCGACGGTAGAGACCGGCGACATTCGAGGCCAGCGAAGGTAGAGGACTCCTGAAAAAGTGGCCTCAAATGTCGCCTGCGTTAGGCGACAGTTGAGGCCACTCTAATTTTTGTACAGCCCCGACAGTCGAGACCTGCGACGGCAGAGGACTCCTGAAAAAGTGGCCTCAAATGTCGCCTGCGTTAGGCGACAGTTGAGGCCACTCTAATTTTCGTACACTCCCGACAGTCGAGACCTACGACCGTAGAGGGCTGTAAAACAGTCCTCTACGGTCGTAGGCCTCGAATGTCGTCGGTCCCGACTGTCGCGCCCCCGTTCTTTTTCTCTCTCTTTACCTCTTTTCCCTTCCACAGTTTTCTGCTTTTTTGAGACTACATCACTCTCTTTCTCTTTAACACTTTCTCCTATTCCCTTTCTCGCTCCCACACCCATACTCCTCACTCTTTTTTACTTCCTCTCTCATTCTTTCTCTTTCCTCATATTGTCAAGTGTTCTGGGAAAGGTTATCGTCAGATACCCTCTCTGGAATGGACAACTATAGTGAGGTCCACGTTATAATGACAGTATTTGATCAACTTTGGTTTTGCTATCCTTGTCTATCATTAGACAAAGCCGGTGGTACTGTCCATTTCTAGGTTCACAACGATGACAATTATGTTTTTGACAGTTTAGAAATATAATTAATTAATGCAGAGAATCGGCATCGCCATTCTTC